>NC_036853.1:8342874-8366691 GCF_002910315.2 Salvelinus sp. IW2-2015
TGTATAGCATGCTGGGTTTTACACTATTACTATAACCCACTAAACCCACCCCCCTATACTCTAATGATATACTCCATCTGCATCAAAACAGAGCGACTGAAGTGTGACATCTTATATAAGCTGACAAACAACTATCCAAATGGTATTAAGCATCAATATCTGATAGTTCCAACCCTGGAAAAAGTATTAAATTAAGTTTATAAGACTGTCATGCAGTTTTGGATTCCCTGGCAATATATATATATACAGTGGGGAGAACAAGTATTTGATACACTGACGATTTTGCAGGTTTTCCTACTTACAAACATGTAGAGGTCTGTAATTTTTATCATAGTACACTTCAACTGTAGAGAAGGAATCTAAAACAAAAATCCAGAAAATCACATTGTATGATTTTTAAGTAATTAATTTGCATTTTATTGCATGACATAAGTATTTGATACATCAGAAAAGCAGAACTGAATATTTGGTACAGAAACCTTAGTTTGCAATTACAGAGATCATACGTTTCCTGTAGTTCTTGACCAGGGGCTACACCACTGCAGCAGGGATTTTGGCCCACTCCCCATACAGACCTTCTCCAGATCCTTCAGGTTTCGGGGCTGTCGCTGGGCAATACGGACTTTCGGCTCCCTCCAAAGATTTTCTATTGGGTCAGGTCGGAGACTGGCTAGGCCACTCAGGACCTTGAGATGCTTCTTAGCAGTACAGTACCTTCTTGAATTCAAGTGGTGAGTTGAGACTGAGTCCTGGACCTTTGCCATGAACGGGCTGGTCAACAAACTGCAAGAGAGAAGCATTTGTGTTCCTTTTACAACATCTCTAGGCTGGGGGTTTGTCAGGAGAGGAGGAGGCGGATGGAGGGAGGGAGGAGAAGAAAGATTAAATCAGAGGAGGAATGCAGAATGAGAATGGTGTTAGAGGTGGTATTGGATTAGCTGGGCTGGGGAAGAGGTCAAGAGGAGAACAGAGAATGCCTACTGTGTGGTGTGTGTACACACTGAGAGAAACATAGTCTCACACACATTCACAAGTACAAATTGACGCACACACACGCACACATACACGAACTTACATATAAATACATTCAATTTGTGTAAATAGGTCATGCCCAACACTTCACTCTACAAACTCTGCCATAGATGGCTAGTAATAGGGTTAAGAAATGAAACGGCTCAAGACAAATTACAACAGATTTCCTAATTAAACAGATTTCTAGCTGAATTCTCTGTGATTTTACAGTCTTTTTTGACCCCCAAAAATAAAACAGCCAAGTTCCACCCAGCAGACCACTATCATCATGTAACAACTAGCCAACTAGTCACCTTGTAAACATGTCCCCAACAAACTGGGCTGTTTTCTCCAACTCTAGGACAATCCCTCATTTACTGTTGTAATAACCAGGGTTTCAAGCACTCCGTGGGCCATTTAACCCTCTAGTGAGTTGAACAGAGCAGCTTTCCATTGACAGGAAGGGCTGTTTGGCATAACAAAAGGCTTTATGCCCTATGGAGTAGGGATGGACCTCTGTAATGGGCAGGGAGGCATCTATGGTATGGGGTAGCCCTTTATGCTCATACCCGTATACAGGTTGAAAATGGCAGATTTGGACACTGATAAGAGCCTAAATTGGAACACAGTGGCTGCACAGGAACAGCTAAACATGACATCAAAGCTCAGGGTCTCCTCTTCAAATCTCTGTATGGTTCATGACTGACAGCCGTTCTGAACTTGAGCACCATCCCTCCTGGTAATTGGGCAACTTTTGGAAATGTTATGTTGTCTGAGTGAGGGAAATGCTGTAAATTATGAGGATTTKATGTATTTTGAAAGATAAGACGTTGAGGATGATAATAAATACCACTTTGATGTCATTCAAGCAAGACAAACAACATCCTTGAGAACACATTTCCATATCATAAAACTCAGTGTGTCAACATGTAGGATCACTATGTTTGATGTACAAGATGACATGGCGTTATACCATGGGTTTATACCATGGGTTTTCCTGAACAGAATGAGCTGTTGTTTGTTGTATTGTAAAGAAGATTTGCTGCAGTACACGCATCTGAATGCCCTCACGAGTCCATTCTATGCGCACCAAAATTACCATCTGCTTCTCTGAATTGCCTAGTGAAAGCCTAACACTGTAAGATCGTATTTTATAATTTAGATAGTCATGTTGGCAATAGAACAAGCTTTCAAATGATGCCCACCTGACCCAGACCGCAATTTATAATGGATCGATTTTGTGTAAACAACAACAGTAATTCTGTAAGGTCCGGATGCAGGGTTGTGCTGCAAACAAAACAACTACAAGTGTGCTTGCTCTATTTCCTCAACGGCAGAGCTAAAATAGCTAAAAAAAGCACCTTATAGTTGAAGATTTCTTTGAGTCATAAAAGTGCATTGAAATGACTTAGGAACTGTGCACACTTTGGAGAGGTGTGTGGCCACTTGGAGACACCAGTTAGTCCTCTCACTCAAACCCTTGTCATTTGTATTGTATTATGTTGCACCTACAACACATTTTCCAGGAATATTCTTATCATGTTACTGAATGTTTCAGAATATTTCCAGATTTTGTTAACAACCAATGCGGTGAAAAGTACAGTAAATGTAAAATGCACATACAATCAACAGTGTAATTTTGGATTGTTTTGTCCTCACCTTTAGTCTAATAATTTTCCCATAATCTCCAAACTGTTCCCTTTTAATTGGTACCATGGATATGCATATGCTTTCCATATTTCTTCTGTAAGAAACATTTCAATTTAGCTCTACACATATAGGCCAATTCCCACGAGTGTAAGGGGTTAATAAGTTAATAAGTCAAGAGCATGGGTACAATACAATGGCTGTATGGAAGATGAATGTGAGGTAGATGTTCTGTAGTGTAGTGAGTGACGGGGTAGTTAAGTACTTACTGTGATGCGTCTGTCACCACGGGTAAAGGTGCGTCTTCGCTGACATAGTCCATGTCATCACTCAAGCTGTTGCCCCGGGAGATGCCTATGGAAGGCCCGTCCAGGTTTTTCTTAACTGTGCGGGACAATGCAAGAGTCTTGGTGACATATTCAAGGATTTAGTTCAATGCAACTTCCAATTTTCTAAGTGAGAAGAAAATACTCTTAGAAAAAAGGTGCTATCTAGAACCTTAAAGGGTTCTTCGGCTGTCCCCAAAGGAGAACCCTTTGAAGAAACCTTTTTGGTTCCAGGTAGAACCCTTTTCTTCCATGTAGAACCCCTTTTTTGGGGTTCTACATGGAACCCAAAATGGTTCAACCTAGAACCAAAAAGATCTCGACTTAGAACCAAAAMGGGTTCTCCTATGGGGACAACCGAAAAAAGAAACTATTTTCGAACCCTTTTTTCTAATTTATAGGCGTATTTATTGAAAAGTAAAGAGAAAGTACAGGATAGCTAGTAAAGAAGTGTAAGGGTCTACCTGGAGAGGCAGGACAGCTCAGATTGAAAGAGGACCATGAGTGCTGAACGCCTGCAGTCAACAGCAAGAAAGAAAGAAAGTGTGAAAGACAAGTGGAATAAACACACAATGTGCTGACTAGTCAATGAAGTATACAGCCCACCATTGTATTGTATCATCACACTAAGATGAGGTTGTTTTGGTCTGTAAACATGATGATTGATAACATCCCTTCCAAACCTCTACAGCGGGTTTGATTAGTGCAACTAAAAACCATTGCAAAGGTTTGTAAGGACCTAGTCCAACWGTCCGCAAAGTCTGCCATCTCATCCTCCAATGGAGACGTTTCTTTAGAAGTGCCTAATTGTCTTTTTGTCTATTGTACTTCGTTGTTTGAGTATGCATACATGTGTATAGATGATGTAATGTATTATATATCACACCTGTACCATGTTTGACTATGATAGTTTTTAGTGTCTCAAAACTCAGTTTGAGTGATCAATCCACAATGTGCTTTATAAATAATCTGTATTATTTATTATTATATCATTGTGGAGTGACAAACTTTTCTAATCTAATCTAGTTTCAGGAACTGTGTTCTGTGCAGCTCCTCCACCTCTCTCTCATTCAGGGGGACCGGAGACGCAAGCGGAATTATCTGCTACACAAACACTGAAGGCTTATTAATATCTGGCTTGTCAGAGCAAACACACTGGGTTAGAAGCCCCGGAGAATGAAAACAAGCAGGGCCCAGAGAGCGAGAGAGTGGGGGAAAAGAGGGAGACAGAGAGAGTGAGAGAGAGAGCAAGAGACTGGCTGGAGAGAGAGAGCCCCATTGAGAAGGGAGATTCTCACAGACGACGGCCGGGCCAGAGGGCCAGACAGATAAGTGGAGCGATAAGCCGGACGTTGACTAAATCAAACAATGCCCAGTTTATTTCTGACCACTGGAGCTCCACAATGGCCTCTTATCACCCCGACCTCCCTCCCAGTCCCCCGGCCCTCGGCCTCTGTCCCCTGTCCCAGCCCTCACCCCGGCTGGTGTTGGCTGGACAGACAGAAAAGAAAACACTCGGGCTGGTCGATAGGACAGGAGGGAGTCCAGAGCCTGCCTGCGTCGGTCTCTCTGCTGGCTTCCAGTTTGCTCCGGTTGGTGACAAAGCGCCAGTCTAATTAAAATACTGTCTGGGCAGTTGTAAAAACCAAATGACTAATGATTAACACAGAGGATCTCTTAAAATGACAAAGGATTGAGTCGTTAACTGCGTGAGTTGAAGCTGGAGTGCGTCAATAAGACTGGAGACCATGGAGTGATATCATCTAGGAGATATTACACTTGTGACACGTGTTAGAGAGATAGTTTTAGTGGGAGGAGCTATAGGAGGATGGGCTCATTGTAATGGCTGGAATGGAATCAATGGAACAGTATCAAATACATCAAACATACGGAAACCACATGTTTGACTCCGTTCCATCAATTCCATTCCAGCCATTACAACGAGCCCGTCCTCCTATCTCTCCTCCCACCAGCCTCCTTTGTTACAGAGAGGTGGAGGACTCACCTGTTTGTCTGAACATCCGGATGATGCCTGAGGAGGAAAATAAATAAATGTTCAAAATGATGTCCTCAAAAACACTGCCTTAATATGACATAATGTATATAGAGAAATCAATGTACACAACCGATGGCGTGGGATATGGACAACATGAGACCCCTTTTGAGGTCAGAAAACAGATGATAAACTTAGATTGACTTTATATGACATATATGACTTTAATTATGGATGTAAGAGAGTGCAAATGTCATTGCTGTTGTAAACCCTTTTCATCAGCAACACAGTTAACACTTGGTTTCTACAGCAAAATAATCMATTTAAACAACCCATCATCTGCAAAGACATTTGAATTCTGTAGATGTCTGTTTTTCTGCACTGTTAGCAGTAGAACGTACACCACGTTGCCTGGACTCTAAACATTATCATTAGTGACAACATGCCGTTGAGAGTGTGGTGAGCATGGCTACTTAAATGTCTTTATGACATCAACAGACAGCCTTTCGAAAGCCTTGGCTCCACTAACTAGCCTCAACATCCAAAAACATGCAATTTGACAAATGTGCATTTTTTCCCCTCTAAAGTTCAAAGGCAGTAAGACATATGTTCCTGTTCATTATCTAAGTTATATCCCACCAAACAAGATAGCATTTTCCYCCATAACTCCTTTTTCTACTGGTGACGTTCTGCGTTTATGTCCCTCTCCCTCCTTTTATGATTATGTGCTTTGACAGGAAAAACTCATAAAGCACACTTATTAACCTCCAGACTGGGACGATTCATTTGGCAGGGGTTAGAGGTTTACACAGGAAGTCCCCCCCACCGTTAGATGGTGCAATGGAAAAGTCCAATCTATCATTAATATGGAGTAATGGGCCTCAGCAGCACCAGTATGGACCACTGGAATTCATCTGGAGGTGGATGGACAGGGCACGAGAGTTTGGGGAAATAATCCAAATTGGGAAAGTAATAATATTTTTAGATAGCAACTTAGACAACAACAGGTTAGACTATGTGGCTAGCTAGCAACATCAGGTGAATACTGAGTAACTGAATGTAAAATCTGTGGGAATGTTATCACTGATTCAACACAAAACACTATAGCTTTCTGACTGACTCTTGCCACAACAGGTCTACCTCTTATTTTTAAGTATTTTTTAAATATWTTTTTTTATGTACACTGCCGTTCAAAAGTTTGGGGTCACTTAGAAATGTCCTTGTTTTTTAAAGAAAAGCAWTTTTTTTGTCCAATAAAATAACATGAAATTGATTAGAAATACAGTGTAGACATTGTTAAAATGACTATTGTAGCTAGAAACAGCAGATTTTTWATGGAATATCTACATAGGCATACAAAGGCCCATTTTCAGTAACAGTCACTCCTGTGTTCCAATGGCACATTGTGTTAGCTAATCCAAGTTTATCACTTTCAAACGCTAATTGATCATTAGAAAACCATTTTGCAATTATGTTAGCACAGCTGAAAACTGTTGTCCTGATTAAAGAAGCAATAAAACTGGCCTTCTTTAGACTAGTTGAGAATCTGAAGCATGAGTATTTGTGAGTTCGATTACAGGCTCAAAATGGCCAGAAACAAAGAAATTTCTTCTGAAACTCGTCAGTCTATTCTTTTTCTGAGAAATGAAGGCTATTACATGTAAGAAATTGCCAAGAAACTGAAGATCTGGAACAGCGTGTACTGTGTACTGCTCCCTTCACAGAATAGCACAAACTGTCTCTAACCAGAATAGAAAGAGGAGTGGGAGGCCCGGGTGCACATCTGAGCAAGAAGACCAGTACATTAGTGTCTAGTTTGAGAAACAGATGCCTCACAAGTACTCAACTGGCAGCTTCATTAAATAGTACCCGCAAAACACCAGTCTCAACGTCAAAGGTGAAGAGGCGACTCCGGGATGCTGGACTTCAAGGCAGAGTTCCTCTGTCCAGTGTCTGTGTTCTTTTGCCCATCTTAATATTTTATTTTTATTGGCCAATCTGAGATATGGCTTTTCTTTGCAACTCTGCCTAGAAGGCCATCATCCCGGAGTCGCCTCTTCACTGTTGATGTTGAAAATTGTGTTTTGTGGGTACTCTTTAATGAAGCTACCAATTGAGGACTTGTGAGGCATCTGTTTCTCAAACTAGACACTCTAATGTACAGTCGTGGCCAAAAGTTGAGAATGACACAAATATTAATTTTCACAAAGTCTGCTGCCTCAGTTTGTATGATGGCAATTTCATATACTCCAGAACGTTATGAAGAGTGATCAGATGAATTTGCCATGCAAATTGCCATGCAAATTAACTGAATCCCCAAAACACATTAGCACTGCATTTCAGCCCTGCCACAAAAGGACCAGCTGACAGCATGTCAGTGATTCTCTCGTTAAAGGTGTGAGTGCTGACGAGGACAAGGCTGGAGATCACTCTGTCATGCTGATTGAGTTCGAATAACAGACCGGAAGCTTCAAAAGGAGGGTGGTGCTTGGAATCATTGTTCTTCCTCTGTCAACCATGGTTACCTGCAAGGAAACATGCGCCGTCATCATTGCTTTGCACAAAAAGGACTTCACAGGCAAGGATATTGCTGCCAGTAATATTCCACCTAAATCAACCATTTATAGGATCATCAAGAACTTCAAGGAGAGCGGTTAAATTGTTGTGAAGAAGGCTTCAGGGCACCCAAGAAAGTCCAGCAAGCGCCAGGACCGTCTCCTAAAGTTGATTCAGCTGCGGGATCGGGGCACCACCAGTACAGAGCTTGCTCAGGAATGGCAGCAGGCAGGTGTGAGTGCATCTGCATGCGCAGTGAGGCGAAGACTTTTGGAGGATGGCCTGATGTCAAGAAGGGCAGCAAAGAAGCCTCTTCTCTCCAGGAAAAACATCAGGGACAGATTGATATTCTGCAAAAGGTACAGGGATTGGACTGCTGAGGACTGGAGTAGTCATTTTCTCTGATGAATCCCCTTTCCGATTGTTTGGGGCATCCGGAAAAAAGCTTGTCTGGAGAAGACAAGGTGAGCGTTACCATCAGTCCTGTCTATGCCAACAGTAAAGCATCCTGAGACCATTCATGTGTGGGATTGCTTCTCAGCCAAGGGAGTGGGATCACTCACAATTTTGCCTAAGAACACAGCCATGAATAAAGAATGGTACCAACACATCCTCCGAGAGCAACTTCTCCCAACCATCCAGGAACAGTTTGGTGATGAACAATGCCTTTTCCAGCATGATGGAGCACCTTGCTGTAAGGCAAAAGTGATAACTAAGTGGCTCGGGTAGCAAAACATCAATATTTTGGGTCCATGGCTTGGAAACGCCCCAGACCTTAATACCATTGAGAACTTGTGGTCAATCCTCAAGAGGCGGGTGGACAAACAAAAACCCACAAATTCTGACAAACTCCAAGCATTGATTATGCAAGAATGGGCTGTCATCAGTCAGGATGTGGCCCAGAAGTTAATTGACAGCATGCCACGGCGGATTGCAGAGGTCTTGAAAAAAAGGGTCAACACTGCAAATATTGACTCTTTGCATCAACTTTATGTAATTGTCAATAAAAGCCTTTGACACTTATGAAATGCTTGTAATTATACTTCAGTATTSCATAGTAACATCTGACAAAAATATCTAAAGACACTGAAGCAGCAAACTTTGTGGAAATTAATATTTGTGTCATTCTCAAAACTTTTGGCCACGACTGTACTTGTCCTCTTGCTCAGTTGTGCACTGGGGCCTCCCACTCCTCTTTCTATTCTGGTTAGAGACAGTTTGCATATTAGCTTTTCTTTAAAAAACAAGGACATTTCTAAGTGACACCAAACTTTTGAACGGTAGTGTAGGTAAAATCAATCACATAGTGTGATTGTCTGATGTCTGTGAAGTGTACAAGTGGAGCAGTAAAGAACTTGTATACATAACATCTAATCACCAGTGACTCTAATGACTTCCATTTTGCTTGTTCTGGCCCTGCTGGTGCTGGACCCTAACCCAGGCACGTGGCAGCCATCTTGTGTCTGACTGTCTATCACATGGTCCCTGTTCTTTTCTCTGAATGACTGACTGACATTCAAGCGCTGTATCTTGAGAGGTTAGTTAAGGACCATATCACCTCTATCTTAGCCGACACCCTAGACCCACTGCAATTTGCATATCGCCCCAACAGATCCACGGACAACGCAGTCGCCATTGCACTGAACACTGCCCTATCCCACCTGTACAAGATAAATACCTATGTAAGAATGCTGTTCATTGACTACAGCTCAGCTTTTAACACCATAGTACCCTTCAAGCTCATCACTAAGCTCAGGGCCCTGGGTCTCAACCCCTCACTGTCCAACTGTGTCCTGGACTTCCTGACAGGCCAACCCCAAGTTGTGAAGGTAGGCAACAACACCTCCACCATGCTGACCCTCAACACGGGGACCCCACAGGGGGGTGAGTTTGCAGCCCCCTCCTGTACTCCATGGACACCCACGTCTCCAACTCAGTCATCACGTTTGCTGACGACACAACACCGGTTGGCCTGATTACCAACAACAATGAGACAGTCTACAGGGAGGAGGTGGGCTCCCTGGCGGAGTGGTGCCAGGAAATTAACATCTCCCTCAGTGTCCAAAAAACGAAGGAGCTGATCAGGGACTTCAGGAGACAGAGAGAGCACGCCCCATCCACATCGACGGAGCTGCAGTGAAGAGGGTCAAAAGCTTCAAGTTCCTCTGCGTGCATATCACTGACAACCTGAAATGATCCCTTCACACAGACAGCGTGGTGAACAAGGTGCAACAGTGCCTCTTCAACCTCAGGAGGCTGAAGATATGTGGCTTGGCCCCTAAGACCCTCACAAACTTTTACAGATGCACCATTGAGAGCATCTTGTCAGGCTATATCACCACCTGGTACGGCAATTGCATCCTCAAGAACCACAGGGCACTCCAGAGGGTGGTGCATCAGCCCAACGCATCACTAGGGGCACACTGCCTGCCCTCCAGGACATCTACAGCACCCGGTGTCACAGGAAGGCCAAGAAGATCATCAAGGACCTCAGCCACCCGAACCACGGCCTGTTCACCCTTCTACCATCTAGAAGGCAGAGACAGTACAGGTGCATMAAAGCTGGGAACAAGAGACTGATAAACAGCTTCTATCTCCAAACCATCAGACTGTTAAACAGTCACCACTAGTGGCCTCCGCCCAGTACCTTTCCCTGAACCTTAGTCACTGTTACTAGCCGGCTACCACCCGGTACTCTACCCTGCACCACAGAGACTGCTGCCCTATGTACATAGTCATTGAACACTGGTCACTTTAATAATGTTTACATACTGTTTTGCCCACTTCATGTGTACAGTTGAAGTCGGAAGTTTACATACACTTAGCTTGGAGTCATTAAAACTCATTTTTCAACCACTCCACAAATTTCTTGTTAACAAACTATAGTTTTGGCAAATCGGTTAGGACATCTACTTTGTGCATGACGAAAGTAATTTTTCCAACAATTGTTTACAGACAGATTATTTCACTTATAATTCACTGTATCACAATTCCAGTGGGTCAGAAGATTACATACACTAAGTTGACTGTGCCCTTAAACAGCTTGGAAAATTCCAGAAAATTATGTCATGGCTTTGAAAGCTTCTGATAGGCTAATTGACATCATTTGAGTCAATTAGAGGTGTACCTGTGGATGTATTTCAGGACCTACCGTCAAACTCAGTGCCTCTTTGCTTGATATCATGGGGAAATCAAAAGAAATCAGCCAAGACCTCAGAAAAAAATTTGTAGACCTCCACAAGTCTGGTTCATCCTTGCGAGCAATTTCCAAAAGCCTGAAGGTGCCACGTTCATCTGTACAAACAATAGTCACACATGTATAAACACCATGGGACCACGCAGCTGTCATACCGCTCAGGAAGGAGATGCCTTCTGTCCCCTAGAGATGAATGTACTTTGGTGCGAAAAGTGCAAATCAATCCCAGAACAACAGCAAAGGACCTTGTGAAGATGCTGGAGGAAACAGGCACAAAAGTATCAATATCCACAGTAAAACGAGTCCTATATCGACATAACCTGAAAGGCCGCTCAGCAAGGAAGAAACCACTGCTCCAAAACCGCCATAAAAAAAGCCAGACTACGGTTTGCAACTGCACATGGGGACAAAGATCGTAGTTTTTGGAGAAATGCCCTCTGGTCTGATGACACARAACTAGAACTGTTTGGCCATAATGACCATCGTTATGTTTGGAGGAAAAAGRGGGATGCTTGCAAGCCGAAGAACACCATCCCAACCGTGAAGCACGGGGTGGCAGCATCATGTTGTGGGGGTGCTTTGCTGCAGGAGGGACTGGTGCATTTCACAAAATAGATGGCATCATGAGAAGGGAAAATTATGTGGATATATTGAAGYWAYTCAAGACRTCAGTCRGGAAGYTAAAGCTTGGTCGCAAATGGGTCTTCCAAATGGACAATGACCCCAAGCATACTTCCAAAGTTGTGGCAAAATGGCTTAAGGACAACAAAGTCAAGGTATTGGAGTGGCCATCACAAAGCCATGACCTCAATCCTATAGAAGATTTCTGGGCAGAACTGAAAAAGCGTGTGCGAGCAAGGAGGCCTACAAACCTGATTCAGTTACACCAGCTCTGTCAGGAGGAATGGGCCACAATTCACCCAACTTATTGTGGGAAGCTTGTGGAAGGCTRCCCGAAACGTTTGACCTAAGTTAAACAATTTAAAGGCAATGTTACCAAATACTAATTGAGTGTATGTAAACTTCTGACCCACTGGGAATGTGATGAAAGACATAAAAGCTGAAATAACTCAGTCTCTCTACTATTATTCTGACATTTCACATTCTTAAAATAAAGTGGCGATCCTAACTGACCTAARACAGAGAATTGTTACTTGGATTAAATGTCAGGAATTGTGAAAAACTGAGTTTAAATGTATTTGGCTAGTCATGGCTAATCCTATATAACTTTTCTTTTTCTGGATTATGTGTGTATTGTTTTTATTTTTATTTTGTAATGCTAGTTATTACTGTACTGGTGGAGCTGGAAACACAAGCATTTTGCTGCACCTGTGATAACATCTGCAAATCTGTGTACGCAACCAATCATCATTGATTTGATTTGATTTGTATCATGAGCAACCAGCTACACAACACCTCAGTCAGTCCTCATCCCTACCTACCATCCCTCTTCTCTCCCTCGCTATCTTTATGGGGGAGGAGAGAGTCAATCACACCACTGTGTCATGTCCCATCCACATGACATACATTGCACAGATTCATCATTACTTACAATTTACACCATGAGCATTAAACTGAATGGTAAATAGCTATGGATAAGAACATTGTATCATCACGTCTGAAATATAGTCTACTCCCAAGGGGATTGAGTTCCTCCTATTTCTATATCACTGTTGGAATCTCAAACAGAGGACTCCAACTGTGCCATGCAAATGTTTGTCTCTCTTGTCTCCACTGGCCCCTAACCAGTCAAGTCACCAGGGTATACTCAGCAAGCATCCAATATCTCTGTTTTACTGAAATGATGGATTTTCAATGCGCAAAACACAAGACTGCATGACATCATTTCAAGGGGCCCTTAAATACATTATTTTGTCAAATGAAGTTTGAAAAGGACAAAAAAAACTGTTTCATAACTGTGGTAATTCACTTTGGAAAAAGCTCCTCATAGGACATCTGCTTCTAACACAGCTGGCTCAAACATGCATGACCCATGGTTATTTCTCTGAAAAATACCTCAACACAGGGCACCATTCAACAGTATGCCATGCTCTCAATTGAGACTTATCGTCAATTAAGGCATGGGAGTCAGTTTGCAATGTACTGTAGTGTCAAGTACTGTAAAGTTCAGTTCCTAGAAAGCACTAGTATTGTATATGCTGGTTCAAGTAGTCTATGTGTTCCTCTTAAAACAAACCACTATATAATACACATTATAAACTGGGAGGTTTGAGCCCTGAATGCTGATTGGCTGATAGCCATGGTATATCAGACCGTATACCACAGGTATAACAAAACATTTATTTGTACTGCTCTAATTATGTTGGTAAACAGTTTATAATAGCAATAAGGCACCTCAGGGGTGTGTGCGTCATGCATAAGAACAGCCCTTAGCCGTGGTATATTGGCCATATAGGTCCAAGAGGCATCTAAACATATATATATAAAACAATTTAAACTGCATTGTTGGTTGGGGGCTCGTAAGTAAGCATTTCACTGTAAGGTCTACACCTGTTTAATTCGGCGCATGTGACTAATAACATGTGATTTGATATATCACACCCCCTTGTGCCTTATTGCTTAATTCCAATACCAATGAGCTTGTTATCTATGCCACTTCACACACAATGTGTTCMGATATGCCAGTATCTGCCAGTATGGCAGGATCTATCTTCACTTGAAGCCAAGCAATAGGAGCATCTGTAAGATGACCAACTGCATATGTACAGAAACTAGTGCCGGGACGATACCACTAGAGCAAACTATTTGGTCCTTTTAAAAACCTGCTGTATGGAAAATAGCATGTGCTATAACTTGGAAAATAAATAAAGGTGACTCTGGATTACAACATAATGATGTTTGTTTCCAGCATTAGGGCTGTTTTCCAAAAGAAGTTAAATCTGAAACGTGTTTTGATTCTGTTATATACCTTTGGGTTCTTCTAGAAAGAAGGGGACCTCTTTCTTCTCATCGTTATCTTCGATGTGGTCGAAGGTGATCTGAGGAATGGACATCTTCCTCGCTCCAAGGATGGTCATGGAGCCATTGTCACGAACCATCTTCAGTTTCCTCTTGGTGCGCTTGTTCAACACAGACAGACACAATAATGCATCACCAGGGCTTTCCTGAACACAAACTCAGCATTGGTTAAACTCAGGGCCAGGAGTTTTCCTAGTCAGGTTAATGTTCTCCTGTTGGAATATTTTTCATCTGAGCCTAGAGGAAAGTCTTTGTCCTCAGGCCTGGAGGGAAGCCAAAGTAATTCCGCTACCCAACAGTGGTAAAGCGGCCTTTACTGGTTCTAACAGCAGACTATAAGCTTGCTGCCAGCTCTTAGCAAACTGTTGGGGAAAAATGGTGTTTGACCAAAATTGTGTTTGACCAAATACAATGCTATTGTTAAATGCGGAAAACACATTTCAGTTATAYAACTGACTAGGTATCCTCCTTTCCTTTAATAAACTGGTCCTGAACATCTCTAAAACTAAGAGCATTGTATTTGGTACAAATCATTCATTTAGTTCTAGACCTCAGCTAAATCTGGTAATGAATGGTGTGGCTGTTGAACAAATTGAGGAGACTAAATTACTTTCCATTACCTTAGATTGTAAACTGTCATGGTCAAAACATATAGATCCAATGGTTGTAAAGATGGGGASAGTTCTGGCTGTAATAAAGAGATGCTCTGCTTTTTTGACACCACACTCCAAAAAGCAAGTCCTGCAGGCTCTAATTTTGTCTAATCTTGATTATTGTCCAGTCGTGTGGTCGAGTGCTGCAAGGAAAGACCTAGYTAAGCWGCAGCTGRCCCAGAACAGAGCGGCACATTCTGCTCTTCATTGTAATCAGMGGGMTRATATTAATACTATACATGCCAGTCTCTCTTGGCTAGGAGTTGAGGAGAGACTGATCACTTCTTTTTATAAGAAACAATAATGTGTTGAAAATCCCAAATTRTTTACATAGTCAACTTACACACAGCTCTGACACACACACTTATTCCACCAGACATGCCACCAGGGGTCTTTTCACAGTCCCCAAATTCAGAAAGCGTACAGTATTATATAGGGCCCTTATTGCATAATATCTCATATTATTGCTCAAATAAACAGCAAACCTGGTTTTAAAAAACAGYTTGATCTAGATAGTTAGTGTGTATGCATTGATATGTAGGCTATGTGTACCTTTAAAAAATGTATGTAGTTCTGTCCTGCTGTTCTTGTTTATTGATGTTCTGTATTATGTTTCATGTTTTGTGTTTTGTGTGGACCCCAGGAAGAGTAGCTGCTGCTTTTGCAACAGCTAATGGGGATCCTAATAAAATACCAAATACCAAAAGTCACATGTGGCCAATCCCTACCTCCATATGTTAGACAAGTTGTTGTTGTTGTGYTTTTATGGTTTAGCACTATCACTTGTCATTCATTCCTGATTTTCTATTTTCTAACATGGCGTATTCTACCCAGTAAACTTTGATTCTAACCATTCAGAACACAGAAACCTCAGTATCTGTTTTGTAAGCAATGATTTGTGCACCTTTAAACCTTCAAATAATACACTGTGTTAGTCAAATCTTCTTGCACTATAGCATGGTGATTAAGGCCATGTCTTCAAATCTGTGCTGGTTTAACTGAGGTCAACGCTCGTTGAGTCTCTGAATTCCTCGGGGCCTTCATTGTGCTCCACTCCATCACCTAGAGGCAGCACGTCACTAACTGACTGCTTTATAGAAACACAATGATTTCTACTCAATGACACACACAGTGTACTGGCATTGACACTGGCCCATAATCCTGTCCAAATACCAGAATGGGTCTGAATCCTGAATGACTCATTTGGAGCAGAGGGAAGAGAGAGGAGAGAGAGAGAAAGAGAGAGAGAGAGAGACAGCGAGAGAGAGAGAGAGAGAGAGAGAGAGAGAGAGAGAGAGAGAGAGAGAGAGAGAGAGAGAGAGAGAGAGAGAGAGAGAGAGAGAGAGAGAGAGAGAGAGAGAGAGAGAGAGAGAGAGAGAGAGAGAGAGAGAGAGAGAGAAAGAGAGAGAGAGAGAGAGAGAGAGGAGAGGACAGGAGAAGTCACATGCCGGAACAGAAAGTGACGGAAGCAGCCTTCACTCTCCCCAATATGTGTGGGTTCAATGCCAAACAATTTTTGTTGTTGTTGCTGTTCTACCAACACAAAGGTTTCCTCCCATGAGAAAGGCGGCAGTGACATCATCTCAACTGACTGTGTCTTTGTGTGGGGGAGACAAAGGCCCGGAATCATCCTGGGGGGCTCAAACACAAGACGTATGTGGCAGGGTCTACAGTCAATCACGGATTACAAAAAGAAAACCAGCCACGTCATGGACATCGACGTCTTGCTCCCAGACAAAATAAACATCTTCTTTGCTCGCTTTGAGGACAATACAGTGTCACTGACACGGCCGCTACCAAAGCCTGTGGGCTCTCCTTCTCCGTGGCCAACGTGAGTAAAACATTTAAACGTGTTAACCCTTGCAAGGCTGCCGGCCCAGACGGCATCCCTAGCCGCATCCTCAGAGTAGGCGCAGATGAGCTGGCTGGCGTGTTTACGGACATGTGCAACTGGGTCCTGGACTTTCTGACGCGCCGCCCCCAGGTGGTGACGGTAGGAAACAACATCTCCACCCCGCTGATCCTCAACACTGGGGCCCCACAAGGATGCGTTCTCAGCCCTCTCCTGTGCTCCCTGTTCACCCATGACTGCGTGGCCATGCACACTTCCAACTCAATCATCAAGTTTGCACACAACACTACAGTAGTAGACTTGACTACCAACAACAACGAGATGACCTACAGGGAGGAGGTGAGAGCCCTCGGAGTGTGGTGTCAGGAAAATAACCTCTCACTCAACGTCAACAAAACAAAGGAGATGATCGTKGAGCACCCCCCTATGCACATCGAAGGGACAGTAGTGGAGAAGGTGGAAAGTTTTAAGTTCCTCGGCGTACACATCACGGAGAAGGAGAAGTCACGGACAAAGTAAAATGGTCCACCCACACAGACAGCGTGGTGAAGAAGGCGCAACAAATTTTGCTTGTCACCTAAAACATACCCAAACTTTTACAGATGCACAATCGAGAGCATCCTGTCGGGCTGTATCACCGCCTGGTACAGCAACTGCACTGCCCTCAACCGCAAGGCTCTCCAGAGGGTGGTGCGGTCTGCACAACGCATCACCGGGGGCAAACTACCTGCCCTGCAGGACACCTACAGCACACAATGTCACAGGAAGGCCAAAAAGATCAAGGACAGCAACCACCCGAGCCACTGCCTRTTCACCCCGCTATCATCCAGAAGGCGAGGTCAGTAAAGGTGCATCAAAGCTGGGACCGAGAGACTGAAAAACAGATTCTATCTCAAGGCCATCAAACTGTTAAACAGCCATCACTAACAAGCTTTAAGCACCAGCTGTCAGAGCAGTTTACAGATCACTGCACATAGCCCAGCTATAAATAGCCCAAACAACTACCTCATCCCCTACTGTATTTATTTATTTTGCTCCTTTGCACCCTCGTATTTCTACTTTGCACACTCATCTACGGTCAAATCTACCATTCCAGTGTTTTAATTGCTATATTGTATTTACTTCGCCACCATGGCCTATTTATTGCCTTTACCTCCCTTATCTCACCTCATTTGCTCACATTGTATATAGACTTATTTTTCTACTGTATTATTGACTGTATGTTTGTTTTACTCCATGTGTAACTCTGTGTTGTTATATGTGTCGAACTGCTTTGCTTTATCTTGGCCAGGTCACAGTTGTAAATGAGAACTTGTTCTTATTAACTTGCCTACCTGGTTAAATAAAGGTGAAATAAAAAAATWAMAAATWAAAATAGAGAGGCTGCTGTCAACATACCGACTCAAATCTCTGGCCACTTTAATAAATRGACCTAATAATGGTATCACTAGTCAACTTAAATAATGTCATTTTAATAATTTTTACATATCCTACATTACTCATATCATATGTACTGTATATACTGTTATATACCCTCTACAGTACTGCATCTTGCTTATGCCTATCATTAGTCACTTTAAATAACTCCACTTTAATAATGTTTACATATCCTACATCACTCATCTCATATGTACAGTATATACTGCTCTATACCATCTACTGCATCTTGCCTATGCCGCACGGCTATTGCTCATCCAGATATTTATATGTACATATTCTTATTCATCCTTTACATTTGTGTGTATAAGGTAGTTGTTGTGAATTTGTTAGATTACTTATTAGATATTACTGCATTGTCGGAACTAGAAGCACAAGCATTTCGCTACACTCGCATTAACATCTGCTAACCATGTGTATGTGACCAATAAAATGTGATTTGATTTTGATTTGACAGGCTCTTGCCTCGAGCGGTAGGGGATACGGGGGGTTGAGATGGTGAAAGGGAGTGGGTGGGGGGCTTAACTTGTTCTTTCGTAGATCCATTCCCTAAGCACCACCACATTGCTAATGTAGTTCTCAAAGGTAAAAACCACACTGTCAAAGGGGATAGTACCATATGTCTGTCTGTCTGTCTGTACCATATGTCTGTCTGTACCATATGTCTGTCTGCCTGCCTGCCTGCCTGCCTGCCTGCCTGCCTGCCTGTCTGTCTGTCTGTCTGTCTGTCTGTCTGTCTGTCTGTCTGTCTGTCTGTCTGTCTGTCTGTCTGTCTGTCTGTCTGTCTGTCTGTCTGTCTGTCTGTCTGTCTGTCGGAAGGCTCATTTCACCACCAAACAGCTTTTTCCTGAGGGCAGCTCTCTTTCTGACATCTCCTCTGGGAACTGAGACAGGATGCAAGCTCTCCAAGAGACAGGTTGACAGATATATCAGCTGTTGATTGACAAAGCAGCTATAGTGCATCAGTAGAATGCAGAGGCAAACGATTGCTTCTCTGAACAGGGATAAAGGTGTATAAAGTGTGTATAGACCTGCAGTATTATGTTTGTTATAACTGAAGAAGTGATGTAGTGTGTACCTTGTTTCTGAGGTTTGGGTTGTTGTTTTCAGAGTTAATGGGGAGAATGTAGTCTCCGGTGAGGACATACATCTTCCAGGTGGCGGGACAGCCTTCTGGTTTCTCTGCTGCATAGCAGCGCCACAGCGTCTGAAAAAGAGGATGGACAAACTGAACCAGTGTGATAAGTGTCTTATCATATTTACCCACGGTAAACACAGATGGTGAGCTGATCACCTGGACATTATCTCAGCTCTGGGTAGAAGCTGCACTCAGGCACAGATCTAGGATCAGACCTCTCCTAACCTTAACCATTAGGTGGACAACAGCTAAATTGACCTTGGATCAGTGTTTAAGGGCAACAATGTGTTCTGACTCTTCAATCTGAAGTAGATTCCTGGTTTAACAACTTCATATAGCCATTCACATATAAACATTCGCATATAGCCATTCACATATACACATTCACCTATAACCATTCCCATGTAAACATTCACATATAACCATTCACATATAAACATTCACATATAAACATTCATATAGCCATTCACATATAACCATTCATATAGCCATTCACATTTAACCATTCACATAACCATTCACATATAACCATTCACATACAGTATAACCATTCATATAGCCATTCCATGTTTAGCTCTGTACCGTCATCCTCATCATCATCATCATGTAGATTCAGTGACTCTATGTTTCTTAAATGTCAGCACAATAAGGAATCTCTTTGTAAATGCAGCTGTGGGCTTCTTTGTATGTTCAGAGTCAATGTGATCCTTGTGATGGCCAGCTCCTGGTGAATAAACTGGCTGCTATTTGCCTGTCTTCTCTGCCTGGGAGAGAACAGGACAGGACAGCTCACCTTTTCCAGGACATGTGCAGACTACAAACACTGCTACTCATCTATTTGTACTAGACTGCTTTTTGAAGCTTACATTGGCAAGATTTGAAGGGAACAAATGTGTTATTTAAAGAATTCAGGAGATTTAGTGGTCCTGGACATGTTTAAATTTAACCTCTCTGACATCCTGGCCTGGAGTTGTTACATGAGTAAAGCACTGAATCAAAGATGGCGTGCGTCAGACCAGACCAGACCTGGTCCTAGAGAAGTTCAGCAGCCTACAGTAGGTCCCATGTGTCATCACTGTGTTTAAGCCCTTTCTACACACTCATTCCTATACATATTCTCTCTGTCTGTCTGTCTGTCTGTCTGTCTGTTTGACTGTCTGTCTGTCTGACTGTCTGACTGTCAGTACCTGGATTAGTGAGGCTGCAGCCGGGATCTGTCTGTTGAAATGTTTCTGTCTCTGTTTCTGCTGCACCTTCAGAGCAAAGCCCGAGCCCAGTATACCCTGGAGAAGGGGAGAGGGAGAGAGAGAAAGAGAGAGAGAGGCATCATGACACTGAAACCACAGGACGACCTGGAGCTGCACACTGAGGCTTCCCCTCAGAGGACTAACTGGGTTACTCAACAGACAACACAGTAATGATGGAAGGCAATATTGTGTATTATGAATTATGTACACATTATGCTATTTAGTTTATTGTGGAAGAAGAGGAGGAAGATGAGGGGTAATTACTGCAGGCAGAGCGAAGAAGGAGATGGCGAAGACGCTGAAGCAGGAGGCAATGCACTTCCCTATCCACGTCTGAGGAATCTTGTCCCCATAGCCAATGGTGGTCACCGTCACCTGGGGACAGTGGGGACGGGATAGGTTAGGGAAAACAAGGCAATGTTTCCACACACTGATGTCATTTTTATTTACATGATCATTTCCTGTTATATATATCTTTTCACCATTATTACATTTACATATGTACTAAATAAGTTAAAAATCGTTTGTTAAAGGCTTCTAATAATGAGCTACTTGGTTGTAAAGAGGTCATTGAACACAGTTTGGCGATAACAACAAGGAGCAGACCATGAGGAGAAAGTTCATCACACGTATTGGCCTGCCTCCAAAACTGTCACCACTCAGCAGTTGAAATTCACTCAATAGGAATACGATTCTGACTGGGACTAATCCTCRGTGAGGAGAGGATTCTGGGACTAATCCTCAGTGAGGAGAGGAATTTGGCCGAGCGGAGCGCGGAGGAAAACAAATACCCCTGCATTTCCATGTACATCCACTCTGAAAGCTGAGCCAATTGTGACACATTGAGAGAAGCACAGTGGAGTGTCTTTGGGGCGCCGTGTGACCTTGTGCTGTGTGCTTATACAAAGAGGGTGATGTAAGGTGAGATACTTAAAACTTTTGGGGAGTAAATAGGAAGAAGGAGGCAGGGAGGGAAGGAGGGAGGGGGATGGTTAATCCTCATCTACACATTCTATGACTAAACAATGGGCCTGACATCAGTGTGGAATTGTCCACTCAACAACACCCCTGCATTCAAACCCCTGGTGTAAGCGCTGCACTCCAAGTGTGTGGCGAAGCCTCTCCATGTCTTCACAAAGGTCAAACACACCATCTTGAGTTCTCATTGGGGCACAGTCTATTTACTCTTTCTCCCTCTCTCTGAGGAAGTGTGTGTCATTGCCACACCACACCTGCCATCATATGGTTCATAGTAAACACCAAACACCCTATAAATAACATCAACTAAATCTCTCTCTCTCCCTCTCCCTATCCACCCTGAAATCAATTGGTTCTCTGTCTCTCTCTCCCGTTTTCAGAGTTTGAGCAGAGTGCTGGTGAAGCTCCCGATCAAACACTCTTCCCTTAACAACCTCTGTCTGAGTGTGAGAGGCAGAGGAGAGGAGAGGAGAGAGGAGAAATATGAATCATGCCATTGGCCTGTGGGCTCTGGGCCCGTCCTACAGCTGTGCCCTGCACCTGCACACCCCACAGTGGAAAACAAGCTGACAGGGAATACACTGGGAAACACGCACACACACCACTCTCCAAACAGGCTCTCCCTTTACTGCTGGACAAACTGATCTCAGCACACACACACACACACACACACACTACACTACACACACACCACACCACACACACAGTGACCAAACCTATTGGCACGGCATATCACAAGTCTCAAGTTTACACTCTCTGTGATTAACAAAGGAGAGAAAAGTTCCTATAGGGCTGTTTTGTTCATTGTGGCTATGACACACAAAAACAGCTTTTCATGGTTCCATTGGGCACCAAGGACCCCTGAACCTTTCTAACTCTCATTACAAAACAGCTAGTAATCCTACAATTATAGTTTTAATTAAAGGAACTGACACTTTATAGTGGCAGAGTAAAAGGTATTTGAGACAGAGAGCAGCAAGGTGGTTTATTGCGTGTAGATCCCTCTAGCACAAGACTACCATAGGTTTTTTATTACCCACAGCCTTACATTGAACTGTTTAATTAACTGAACTGGAAACTTGACCCGCCTGATGAAAACAGCCAAAACAGCCTGCACTCGAAAAAATGCTGGGTTGTTTAGCTGACCCAACTGCTGAGTTGCAAGCATTGGGTCACTTAGTTGGATTGTTTTCTTTAAAAAGAGCAGGGTTGGGTTGTTGATCAAATCAAATTGTATTTGTCACATGTGCCAAATACAAGTGTAGACCTTACCGTGAAATGCTTACTTACAAGCCCTTAACCAACAATGCAGTTCAAGAAATAGAGTTAAGAAAATATTGACTAAATAAACTAAAGTAAAAAATAAAATAAAAAGTAACACAAGAAAATTACATAACAATAACGTGGCTATATACAGCGGGTACCGGTACTGAGTCAATGTGCAGGGGTACAGGTTAGTCAAGGTAATTTGAGGTATGGGAAACAAGCGCATAGATAATAAACAGCGAGTAGCAGCAGTGTAAAAACAAAGGGGGGGGGGGGGTCAATGTAAATAGTCCGGGTGGCCATTTGATTAATTGTTCAGCAGTATTATAGCTTGGGGGTAGAAGCTGTTAAGGAGCCTTTTGGATCAAGACTTGGCGCTCTGGTACCGCTTGCCGGGACTGGAGTCCTCAACAATTTTTTGGGCCTTCCTCTGACACCGCCTAGTATATAGGTCCTGGATGGCAGGGAGCTTGGCCCCAGTGACATATTGGGCCGTACGCACTACCCTCTGTAGCGCCATACGGTCAGATGCCAAGCAGTTGCCATACCAGGCRGTGATGCACCCGGTCAGGATGCTCTCGATGGCGCAGCTGTGGAACTTTTTWAAGATCTGGGGACCCATGCCAAATMTTTTCAGTCTCCTGAGGGGGAATAGCTGGTGTGCACTCTTCACGACTGTCTTGGTGTGTTTGGACCATGATAGTTTGGTGGTGATGTGGACACCAAGGAACTTGAAACTCTCGACCCACTCCACTACAGCCCCGTCGATGATAATGGGGGCCTGTTCGGCCKTCCTTTTCCTTTAGTCCGTGATCAGCTCCTTTGTCTTGCTCACATTGAGGGAGAGGTTGTTGTCCTGGCACCACACTGCCAGGTCTCTGAACTCCTCCCTATAGGCTCATCATTGTCGGTGATCAGGCCTACCACTGTTGTGTCGTCAGCCAACTTAATGATAGTGTTGGAGTCGTGCCACACAGTCGTGGGTGAACAGGGAGTACAAGAGGGGACAAAACACACACCCCTGAGGGGCCATGGTGTTGAGGATCAGAGTGGCAGATATGTTGCTGCCTACTCTTACCACCTGGGGGCGGCCCGTCAGGAAGTCYAAGATCCAATTGCAGAGGAAGGTGTTTAGTCCCAGGGTCCTTAGCTAAGTGATGAGCTTYGTGGCACTATGGTGTTAAACACTGAGCTGTAGTCAATGAACAACATTCTCACATAGGTGTTCCTTTTGTCCASGTGGGAAATGGCAGTGTGGAGTGCGATTGAGATTGCGTCATCTGTGGATCTGTTGGGGTGATATACGAATTGGAGTGGGTCTAGGGTTTCTGGAATGATGGTGTTGATGTGAGCCATGACCAACCTTTCATAGCACTTCATGGCTACCGACGTGAGTGCTACTGGGCGGTAGTCATTAAGGCAGGTTACCTTCACATTTTTTTATATCAGTTTTCCATTAAAATGATAAGAAAAAATAATACAATTCTACATCAATTCATAATGCAGAATAATTGCCCTTTAAGTATGTATGACCGCAA
>NC_036853.1:8370560-8386819 GCF_002910315.2 Salvelinus sp. IW2-2015
GGGCAGCCATGAAGTTATATACAGTGGGGAGAACAGTATTTGATACACTCCTGATTTTGCAGGTTTTCCTACTTACAAAGCATGTAGAGGTCTGTAATTTTTATCATAGGTAACTTCAAATGTGAGAGACGGAATCTAAAACAAAATCAGAAAATCACATTGTTTGATTTTTAAGTAATTATTTGCATTTTATTGCATGACATAAGTATTTGATCACCTACCAACCAGTAAGAATTCCGGCTCTCACAGACCTGTTCTTTTTCTTTAAGAAGCCCTCCTGTTCTCCACTCATTACCTGTATTAACTGCACCTGTTTGAACTCATTAGCTGTATAAAAGACACCTGTCCACACACTCAATAACAGACTCGTCAATCACCACATTCTTATCGGCAGACTCAATAGCCTTCACTTCTCAAATGACTGCCTCACCTGGTTCACCAACTACTTCTCAGACAGAGTTCAGTGTGTCAAATCGGAGGGCCTGTTGTCCGGACCTCTGGCAGTCTCTATGGGGGTGCCACAGGGTTCAATTCTCGGGCCGACTCTTTTCTCTGTATATATCAATGATGTCGCTCTTGCTGCTGGTGATTCTCTGATCCTCCTCTACGCAGACGACACTATTCTGTATACATCTGGCCCTTTTTTGGACACTGTGCTAACGAACCTCCAAACGAGCTTCAACGCCATACAACACTCCTTCCATGGCCTCCAACTGCTCTTAAATGCAAGTAAAACTAAGTACATGCTCTTCAACCAATTGCTGCCCGCACTCTCCAGCCCGACTAGCATCACTACTCAAGACGGTTCTGACCTACAACATATGGACAACTACAAATACTAGGTGTCTGGTTAGACTGTAAACTCTCCTTCCAGACTCACATTAAGCATCTCCAATCCAAAATTAAATCTAGAATCTGCTTCCAATTTCGCAACAAAGCCTCCTTCACTCATGCTGCCAAACATACCCTCATAAAACTGACTATCCTACCGATCCTTGACTTCGGCGATGTCATTTACAAAATAGCCCCCAACACTCTACTCAGAAAACTGGATGTAGTCTATCACAGTGCCATCCATTTTGTCACCAAAGCCCCATATACTACTCACCACTGCGACCTGTATGCTCTCGTTGGCTGGCYCTCACTACATATCCGTCGCCAAACCCACTGGCTCCAGGTCATCTATATAAGTCTTCTATATAAGTCATCTATATAAGTCTATAAGTCTTTGCTAGGTAAAGCCCCGCCTTATCTCAGCTCACTGGTCACTATAGCAACACCCACCCGTTGCACGCGCTCCAGCAGGTATATTGCACTGGTCATCCCCAAAGCCAACACTACCTTTGGCCGCCTTTCTTTCCAGTTCTCTGCTGCCAATGAYKGGAACGAATTGCAAAAATCTCTGAAGCTGAAGTCTTATATGTCCCTCTCTAACTTTAAGCATCAGATGTCAGAGCAGCTTACCGATCACTGTACCTSTACACAGMCAATCTGTAAATAGCACACACAACTACCTCATCCCCATATTATTACTTACCCTCTTGCACCCCAGTATCTCTACTTGCACATCATCATCTGCACATCTATCACTCCAGTATTAATGCTAAATTGTAATTAATAAATAGGCGTCTATGGCCTATTTATCGCCTACCTCCCTACTCTTCTACATTTGCAAACACTGTACATATATTTTTCTATTTTTCTTTTCTATTGTGTTATTGACTGTACATTTGTTTATGTGTAACTCTGTGCTGTTGTTTTTGTCGCACTGCTTTGCTTTATCTTGGCAAGGTCGCAGTTGTAAATGAGAACTTGTTCTCAACTGGCCTACCTGGTTAAATAAAGAAATGTTTTGTGTAAAAGTAGCTTTGTGTAACTGAAACCGGATTAGCAACTTGTTTCTTTATGGTATTCCAGAACCACTCAAGCTAGAGGAGGACCCCGACAGATACACACCACAAAACAAGCGCAATGGTGGAAATGTATGTTTTATTTCTTTACTCACTCACACACACACCACACACCACCAACACACAACACGTTACCCACACACACACACACACCTTTTTTTGCACTATTGGTTAGAGCCTGTAAGTAATGTAAGGTCTACACCTGTTGTATTCGGTGCACGTGACAAATACACTTTGATTTGATTTGAAAAAGAGGAGATTCAATCTAGGGTTGTGGGTTTGATTCCCACTTGGGTCACATATACTAAAATGTGCAGTGCATTCGGAAACTATTCAGACCCCTTCCCCACATTTTGTGACATTACAGCATTATTCTAAAATGGATGAAATWAAWAAWTTTCCTCATTAATCTACACACAATACCCCATAATAACAAAGCAAAAACAGGTTTTTAGAAATGTTTACAAATGTATTAAACAAAATGCACTGTATATCACTGTTCTGTAAGTTGCCTTGGATAAACGTGTCTGCTATATACAGTACTATCCTATTACTATGCCTTACCACCAGTGGTGGCTGGTGGCACTTTAAATGGGGAGGACGGGCTCATAGTAATGGTTGGTTTCCATGTGTTTGATGCCATTCCATTCCATTCATTCCATTCCATTTATTATTTTGAGCCGTCCTCCCTCACCAGCCTCTTCTGCTTACCACTCCCCACCACAGGGCATCAGCGTAGCTGGAGAAGCCAGTCTTGCCCTCCTCGTCCACAGCATCCTTCTCCGCCAGGTACACAAAGTAGGAGGAGAAAATCAGCCCCAGGAAGCCGATGTACAGCGTGGTGATCAGCTCCTACAACAGAGGAAATGCAGATAGAGAGTCGAGTATGTCAYTTGTAATGTGCAGTAGACCATGTATAGGTGTTACATGTATTTCTTTACATTATTTACACATGTTACATTGCAGGTGTGAATCAAACTAAAATGATATCTGTCCTTAACATCAATCATTACAACACGTAGTCAGATCAAGACTAGAGCGTGCAATGACTACAAAGAAAGAGGAGGCATATGACTCTCTCTCTATCATTTCACACAGACAGAAGACTTCATCTTTAGGAAGAGTAGCTGCTGCTTTCCCAACAGCTAATGGGGATCCTAATAAAATACCAAATTCCAAATCTCCCCTATTTATATAAACCCTAAACCCTCAACCCTAAAATAATAGCAGCAGACCCATTGCACATCACAGAGAAATAACCCACAGCTTCCTGTTAAAGATAGAAAAAAACAGAAGAGTCGTTCTTCAAAAGAACCCCAGATGACTGAAATTAGAGTACAAACAAAGAGGGGGAAACACATGAAGAGGTAGAAAGGAAAGCTGTTAAACCTGACTCTACCTCTCTCTCCTTATAAAGCCTTGCAGGTCCTAGTGAGAGTATCAGAGGAATCTGTGATTGTGCAACGGGCCCTGTGATAATCACTGGTGGCAATATAGCATGGACAACATGGACAGACGTCTGCCTCAGTCTACCCATAACCAGATAAGCTAGGCAGGAGGCAGGAGGCAGGAGGCAGAAGGCAAGAGGCAGAAGGCAGGGCAACTCAGACAGAACAAGTGCACTAACCCTTTGGAAGAAATGGCAGCAATGTGCACCCATCATCTGACCACAGTGTCCTTATTTGGTTAAGAAATGTCCAACAATAGTTGTTTTATCTTTTATTTTCAAAGCCATGACTAACCACGTCTTTAGCCATCTCATCTACCTTGCTTTTTTATTTTCATCTACTTGATTGACTGAGGATTTATGAGAAGCCTACTCAGGGTACAGTAGATCAAGTTAGATCAAGTTAGATTAATTCACTCTACTAAAAACAGCATTATACTCCAGATTACCTTTTGATATTTAACTTCATGTAAGCTCATACTGCACATAATTATGATATGAAATGAGCCAACAGATGTAAAGGGATCTCCACCTGTCTATGGATGAAGACTACCGATCCCAGAAGCCTCCATGTTCCTCCCTGACGATCCACGTGCAGCATGCGTAGAATCTGGAGGAAGCGGATTCCCCTGTAATCATGGAGACAAAAGGCAACCAATGTCAATCAAACCTTAGCCTACTATACCTCTACTCTCTTCCACCTGTTTTACTATGCAACGWAAACACAATTACAGTACAACACAAAATGTTACACTTATATTACAATATTATATTATTTGTAATTATGGTTGCAAAATTCCAGGAACTTTCAATACATTTCCTGGTTTTCCCTAAATCCCGTTTGGAGGCTTCCCGTAATCAGGAGGTGAATAAGCAGGATATCTGGGATCCTCCAACCAGGATTTCTGGAAAACCAGGTAAAATATTCAAAGTTCCCAGAATTTTGCATCTGATTTGTACCACACCCAGTACCTGATAGCAGATGTTGCAAACACTTGGCCATTGGAGCCTACACCCAGCACTACGACGGAGGCAATAACCACTATCAGATCTGGGGGATACAGGGATACACCTGTACATTAGCATTGGCATCTAGCTCATAATCTTCAAATGTTTAAGTTGCCATTGAACAACAAAAGTATTAGACATAATAGTTGAAGTAATGATAGTAGAAGAAGTAAGAAGAGAGCCAGGACGAAAGTAATACAGGGCAAAAGTAACACGCTGCTCCCTACAACCCCCCTGCCAAAAGTAACAATGTTAACTGATGACCTGGAATAAATTTAAAAAATGAAGCACAGGCCATTGTCTCCTCTAGTTTATATTGCTTTTATAATDTTAGCAAAATATCAACAGGTGACTGAATGTTAGAAAATTATATATGACATCATTAGAATTATGCCTTAATCAAATGACTTGATGGATCAGCTTCTGACATAAGCTTTTATCGACAGGTTAGTGGTTAAAAATATACACTGCTCAAAAAAATAAAGGGAACACTAAAATAACACATCCTAGATCTGAATGAATTAAATATTCTTATTAAATACTTTTTTCTTTACATAGTTGAATGTGCTGACAACAAAATCACACAAAAACTATCAATGGAAATCAAATTTATCAACCAATGGAGGTCTGGATTTGGAGTCACACTCAAAATTAAAGTGGAAAACCACACACACTACAGGCTGATCCAACTTTGATGTAATGTCCTTTAAGAACAAGTCAAAATGAGGCTCAGTAGTGTGTGTGGCCTCCACGTGCTGTATGACCTCCCTACAACGCCTGGGCATTGTGCCTTGATGAGGTGGCGGATGGTCTCCTGAGGGATCTCCTCCCAGACCTGGACTAAAGCATCCGGCAACTCCTGGACAGTCTGTGGTGAAAACGTGGCGTTGGTGTGACATGATGTCCCAGATGTGCTCAATTGGATTCAGGTCTGGGAACGGCGGCCAGTCCATAGCATCAATGCCTTCCTCTTGCAGGAACTGCTGACACACTCCAGCACATGAGGTCTAGCATTGTCTGCATTAGGAGGAACCCAGGGCCAACCGCACCAGCAGATCCTCAGACAAGGGTCTGAGGATCTCATCTCGTACCTAATGGCAGTCAGGCTACCTCTGGCGAGCACATGGAGGCTGTGCGGCCCCCAAAGAAATGCCACCCACACCATGACTGACCACCGCCAAACCGGTCATGCTGGGAGGATGTTGCAGGCAGCAGAACGTTCTTCCACCGGGCGTCTCCAGACTCTGTCCGTCTGGGTTTTCATCATATCGTGTTGAGCTCCTCGTGTGAACCTGCTTCTGAGTCATGGTCGCACAGAGCACAGGGACAGCGGCGACAGAGTGTGTTAGGGCAATCTTGCCCTCGAAGCTCTTGGTTACTTATTGGGTCTCGCGCCAAATGGCGCGACACGGGTCACATTCCAACTTTCTTAGTGGTCGACCATTTCAGGGCTGAAGGAACCACAGGCTCGGTTTAACCTCTTAGTTCATGTAAGCTACAAAACCAACCGCCCCTACTGCTGGAGTGGACTTGTATCTGAGTTGGCCCTCATACCACCCTCCATGGAGTCTGTTTTCTAAGTCCACCGATTTGGGTTTGGCGAACCAAACTACTGTATTCAAATTGAGCATTGACACATTGGACTTTCCAATGACACATTTTGTGGACAGGCTCTCCCTGGGGCAGGTCATTCTATAACTGACAGTGGCTTATCTAAAATCTAGCGGCAAGCTCGCTCTCTCGCTCTCTCTGCCAAAGGCCTGCCACGCTCCCCCCCGGTAGCGTTCCCTCGCTGCTGCGCGTTGTTGCCTCCTACGCCCTCCCTCCACGTCTCCGCCCTGAATGTACTCGGCCCTGTCTTCCTCCCCCCCCCCCACTCTAGTAGTCAGCGCCTCACCCACTGCTCTCTGGCTACATAAGCGCGTACAGACACGCTAGAAATAAACCGTTTCTATTGCTACAGCTTCCGCATCAGTGCCATCCTGATGTGAGGCGCCTGATGGATCGCGTCATGCCTGCAGCCACTGTGTGTGGTTGTAGGACTCTTCGCCGTCTCTGGAGAACTACCACTAGAGTGAATCAGCACCGCCAGCATTATTCGAAACAAGTAGACCAAAACAATCCAGCCAGCACCAGACGGCATAGGAAGCGTTGAAGATGGGTGATGATCTGTGGTCCATTTCTCAGGCGCCCTGATCTGCAGAGCACCACTCCTTATTCTCGGAAGGGTTGTTCATTTGCCTTAAATTGGCACTATTATAAGATTCACAGAATCTCCTCTTGCTCTACATATCCATTGCTACGCTATCAGCAAGTGGGATGCAGAGAGTGGGGATTTGGGTCCAATACGTGTGTTGGCTTCTCCTCCACATAGTGAGATCAGGGTTAGATGCATAGGCATAGGACATGTGTGATTGACTTGGAGTACATTGTGTTGTGTTAAGGGGTCCCTTTGGATGTTTGTATGGTACGGTACACACGCAGTGTATAGTGGATCCCCTCGGAAAGGGTTAGATGTACACCTTGTGTCCAGCCATGGAAATGTGACATTATACTGCTCCAATCCTATGTACCTTGCAGTTTGGGAAAATAAATAATTACAAACCGCAGTGTTACTCTATCAACGTATTAGGAGGGCCATTGACATTGAACGGTGGCGGAAGCGACAATTGGAGCCAGTGATTGGTTAAGGAGACCTCAGCCCCATAGACACATCATTGAAAATAGTCTTGTGGCATAGATAAACTATCTAGCAGACCTCGTACGTCCATGGTTAAAATGTGCTCGCTATTATAGTCGCATGTACACAATTTTTACGCTACTGAAATGCCCCGATTTATGTGTTTTGCTTAACTTGGCACAATTCATTTTAGAGCCTCCTAGATAAGGGCAAAAACCTCTATGCCTGGGCCTGAAGCGGGAAACAGACCCTTCTGTGTTAGCTTGACCAGACACGTTCATAAAATTCCCAGGGGCCGCTTTCCCAACCTCTTAGCCAGGCAAAAAAAATATTAAAAAGTGGTCAGGTACGTCATCTGGTTCGCCAGCAAGCTATTTGGGATTGGTCCCACTACATGCGTCTATCTCTCTCTCTCTTATAATAAATCTTCCTTATAGCATGAAATTATTCATGAAATGATTGCTAGATTATATTTTAGCTACTTATTTGAGGCCAAGCTAAGCAGAGTCAAGAGTACAACTTTATAGACAACAGTCAAAGGAATATGGGTTTAGTCCAAACTATGGGAGAATGACACAGCCCATTGATTATATATATGTGGCACACTTCGGCTCTGCATCGCACCGAATGTTGTAGCGCTTCGCCGTTTCCTCCCAAGCTTACCCTCCGCCCCCCCCCGGCAGGTGCAACAAGAAACTATTCTCACTGGTCCTTCCCGCTTGCGTACTTTGCAATTGAGTCGCGGATCGACAGCTCCGAGCAACTACCACTCAGAACATGAAATTACAGCTGTTTGCTTAATTATGGCTTCCCAGCGCTGGATTCTGAGTCACAGTAGTGTGACCCATACTCACATGTACAAGAGAAGTGTTCTTGTTCAATAAATGAAGTAATGAGATCCTTTCGTCTCTGGACTAACTATCAACGTGTGCCAGTAATCTTAAGAAGACACAAAGGTGAGTGTTCACTTGTCATCTCCTAGTCGCGGGTTTGTCTCCGGAGAGCCCTAGTTTACGACATACCACATAGCAGTAGGCGTAAATAAAATCTTGAGCTCCCAAATAACGAGGCGGTACAGAGGAAGAGGATATCACAACAATGGATGCCGCTAACAACGAGTGTCCCTGAACCTGCACTTGTCGGCAAAATGGCTGATAGTGAGAGTTTAATAAAGGATAAGCAGGTGCACTATGATAAGTAACAAAAAAGAGCCGAGAACTGAGGTGAAAGGCAATAAACTATGGAGAGTTCAAATTCGTTCCCTTTGATGGCTCAACTACACATAATTTTGTCTTCTAGTTAAGACGGCGGCGAGAATATCTCGAGGAGGAGAGCCGACATAACACTACTACGTTGTCCGCAGGAAATACAGGTTCCTCTCCGATCGCTCACGCCATGGAACTATATATCCCAGTCGGACCAGCAAATTCGGAGGCATTAGCAGCGTTACAGAAGCGTAACAAGGTTAGGAGGAAACCATAAGTCTCTGGGGTATTCAAGATAGTTGGCTTTGGGAGGGCAGACTTACAAAATACTTATATTCAATTAGTTTACTTAAGACCCCACAAAGCAGCGTCCTAATATACAGGGTAATCCACAATTTTTATCCTAAGATCATCGGACTACACACAGCACTATTATCTTAACTATAGTCGTGACCATTTTTCTTTCAAAACTTATGAATATTGATGGAGTCCTTAATATGAGTTGTGTTCTTTCATCTCAAGTTCCAGGAAGATATGCCCTAAGCAATGACTTTACTTCGAAAGGGGATGTTCAGGCTTATAAAGAGCTTCGTGGGACTGGGCCTTGACCAGCTGCAATTGTGCATGATACAGATTTTTGAGGCTTGAATTTTTCTATTGGTGGTTCTATGATTATTAACCTGGGAAACCATTCACTCGAGCAGCTATATGGAAGGTTTACCCGGAGTAGTATTATGGTACAAAGACGACCGCATGTAGTCAGAGTTCCTGGTCATACTGAGGCGCCCAGGCGCGTGCTCTGAGAGCAGTGGCTACTTCAGTGATTTGAGGTCACTTTAAGTGTGGCGCGTGTGGCACCCACAATTGGCTGTTCTCTAGCAGGTGTATGCTGCACGAGCTATAGGATAACCCTTAATACTAATATCAAGCTGGCGTTGTGTTGGAAGCTCATAGTCACAAACATACAGTCTGGGTGGTGTTATATATCATGAGTGCCTATTAACTAGAAGTGACATTGCCAACCAGATGCATAATTACATTCGTGGTGGATATGGTGGTGCGCGGGGGAGGTGTGTTCCTGCTTCTTCTCGATGGGTGTCAAGTAGTCCGACTCTTCTTCGGACATGAAATAACCAATATTCTTTTTCGATTCAAGCACCATCTGTCCATAATATTTTAGTGCGGACAATACTCCTACCTCACTCCTATAGTTAATAGTTAGCTGTTTCTATGTCAACCGGTGTGTTGTGAGTCTCTCATTCCCATTGCTTGCTTGAATTGGCTGCATCTACAGCTTACCCCTATCTCCCATCCCTCTTTTGCAAATGGCATTAACTTCTAGAAAATAACCACAGGCCCAGCGTTGCTATATCGGAACATAGCATAATACTCGGAGTGAGTCACAACAAACCATCTCACCTGCTTCTCACTCACCCTAATAGGACAACCCATTGGGGTCAGGCTTACTGCGAATGCCCGAACCTCAGGAACCTCAGGACACTTGCATACTCTGAGGATAATTAAGTGACATAGTGTATCTCTTTCTTGGGTATAGCTCCTTCACATAAGTTAAACTGTGCCGGCCAGGGTTGGAGTCAGATCCATCTAACGAGGAACAGTAGCATACTTGTTGTTCGTGGTAATTCAATTAGTTTCATATTTTTTTCACCCATTAGATATATGCTACCGTGTTTGTGAATCTGAAAGGAAAATATATGTTGAGAGTAGGTGATGAGTTTAATAACATCTATTTTTAAGATTTGGACGCCTTGGAGCCGACCAGGCACAGCCCTACTTGGTGTATACCGCGTAGTATGTAGTGGAGAGACCAGGAAGTTTCATCGGCTCTGTGCTTTGCCCATTTAAGACTGTCTCGATTCCATACATAGACAAATCTCGCCCACTATTTGGTCGCTGCGAGCGGAGGTATTTGTGTCTAGGAAGGTTATTGAGGGCGAAGACACTAGCTTGATAGTGAATATGTATCCAGCTAAGGCACCATGGATCCGGATAAATCTGCGTCCCCTTCCATGTGGGCCAGCAACTTCTAAATCTATCACTCAATCAAAGCGAGAGGTGCTAATGTCAGCGAGAAACTTCAAAGAGAACCCCGCGTGGTAATCATTGGGATTCGCCTCCTCATCATGCCAACCCCGAGAACCCCTTATATGCAGAGAAATATTTCCTTAGGCCGCGTTCCAGGAAAAAAACATTTTTTATATTCCAGGGATTTCTATACCCATCGCTTCCACAAGACTAACTTTTCAAATTCAAAGTCATGAGTGTTTTGTGAATTAGATCACAGATTTACTGCACCGAACTACCCTCAGCGCAACATGGATGCATCATTTAGATTTACGACATCTAGCAAGCTATGCATTGCGCGCCACTTACTTACACAGACCCCTAACCAAAACAATGCTGTTGGTTTTGAAAAAATACTTATTATAAGAAAAAGACAAAAAAGCGGAAACCATTAGTGATATTGAAAGCAGGAGCAGGGCTCAGTCGCTAACTCTCGAAAAATAAACGTGGACCTAGCCCAGTTACTTGATTTTATGACTGAGAGCCGAGGTACGAACCGGTATAGACAGAGTGCAAGAAGTGCAGAGGGTGCGGTGTATTGGCGAGTAGCCCGGCTTAGTCGGGATATTGAGATGAGGGAGGCGAATTGGTTGATCTGACTGGCGTCAAATTGTTGAAGTTTGGAATATTCAGAGGACGCGGGTCTTTTGTTCAAGTTATTCCTTTTTTGCGGGCTCTTTTATTTAGCTCACTGTTAGGGCTAGAAGTTATTTGAGTTTAAATAGACTAGTCGTGCGATAGATCAGAATAACGAGGAAGACGGACAGATGACGTAGCGAGAAGGAAGAAGCGGTTGGACGATAAAATTGGAGATCTCGGGCGAGGAGGAGAGGGGAGAGAGGAAGCAGAGGGCAATGCAAATAGTCTGGGTCAGCCATTTGATTGAGTAGAGATTAAGAGGGTCGATGATTCAGAAGTTTTATCGCCAGACATGGTGGGAAAGACAAGGGTGGGCGCGTACAGTGAGAGATCCAGTAGAAATGCTCTCGAAAGACAAGTAGATTATAGAACAGCCTACGTTGTGAGCTAGTGACTTCGGGAAGACAATGCCTCTCTTGGATCACTCAGTCGATCGATGCCCGACGGGTACCGCTTTGCCGGATAACGTAGGATAGATAGAAAAGGTAAAACTGTCACACGACAAATACAACCTGTCGAGAAAGATACAGGGCTAATAGATCTGGTGGTGTGGCTCGGACGTCTTTTGACAAATGTTGTTCTAAGGGCCTATTTTACTCTACAAATGACAATGTACCGTCTAAGGGCAATCCTAACTCACTGGTTTTGAGTAGAGATCATAGTATGGATGGGCAATATAGGAAGGCGTCTTGTCCCACAAGGAAGTGATTCTGACTTTTTTGGACTTCGGGAGTTCACTGAACCATTATTAATACTCCTCTGTAGTGATTTTCCTTGCCGGGGTCTTCGGTGATTCTTGTGGGATGCCCTCGTGAGGGCAGGTGTGCTGGCCATACCAGCAGTGATATGCAAGGGGCTAAAGCCGTTTCAGGACGCTACAATCACCACCCCCGATTAGGGGCTGTCAGTGCGGTTGGCTGTAAAACACGGTTATGTGAGGATCATGGACGGACCCATGCCAAAAGTGACCAATTTTTCAAGTCTAGGAACAAGAACCTACGAGGGGAGTGGGTATTTGTTGTGCCCTTCCTTCACGACTTTCTTGGTGGTGCTTGGACCATGTTGTTTGGTTGGTATGTGGACCCAAGAAACTTTGAAAGCTCTCAACCTGCTCCACTACAGCCTGATATCGATTGATTGAATGGGGGTGTGCTTGCGGTCTTCCGTTTCCTATAGTCCACAATCATCTCCTTTGCTGATCACGCTTGAGGGAGAGGTTGTTGTCCTGGCCACCACACGGCCAGGTCTCTGGACTTCCTTCCCTATGAGGCTGTCTCGTCGGGATTGTCCGGTGATGAGGCCCTAGCCACTGTCTGTGGTCATTCGTGCCACACTTAATGATTGGTGTTGGAGTTGTGCACGACTGGCTGTAGTACTGTTCATTTCCATTGCACACATTGTGAGGTAGACTCATCGGGCGAGCTACGACGGAAGAAAGCCAAGGTGAGTGGATGGGGGTTTAGCTCTTGCGCCAGGAGCACCCCTGAGGGTGCATCCCTGTCGTGTATGCTAGAGATTCAACATGCCTAGAAAACAGGGCTCTGTCGGGAATAGATGTATAGGAAACCTTCTGGCCGGTCCGGGTCTACTTTACACTACCTCAGTGACATCTCTAGGCACTGGTATACATTTGCTAGACGGGGAGGTTTTTATATAGGAGAATCCCAGGGGCCCTTCTATAGATAGAACTAGATCGTCATATGCCTCCTCTCGCGCAAACAACATTGATGTGGATGTTCTCTCCCTCAATTGTGGATCGGAAAATAGGCGCTCTTTATTTCGATACGTTCTAGCTGGAGTCATATGGATACGCGCATCTCCACGGATAGGTGTGTTCCTTTTGTAGCCGAGCGAGTGGACTGGTACGATGACTGGCCTAGTGGTGTCGTTGAGTCAGGCAAATGTAGGGATTTCTGTATCATTCTCTGTCGAATCTGTTTCCTGCTACAGTAGGGCTGGTACTTTGCAAATTTGGAAATGTGAGGTGCTAGGCGAATTTCTGGGCACCTGGAGAGGGAGGGAATTAATTGGTGTTGATGTTAGACCCTATACAATTGTTCAACCAGCCTTTCGCAAAGCACTTCATGGCTTCGTGGTGCTTTATCTACTTCTTAGCTCATTAATTTTTTGTGCTTGTAAGCAGGAAATTTTCGAAGGAGGATAGTTATTGTTATGGTCAGATTTTGCCAAATGGTATGGTGACCTTGGGAGGATGTTGTTATCCGACATCATGCTGTGTGGATCGCGCGGCAAGTAAAAGGTTTGATCTAGAGTTTTATTTTCCCACTCACAACTCTGCACATTTAATTCATGCTGGTAGGAAAGGGTTTAGGTGTAACAAAACTCAGTGTTCGTTTACCTCTCGCATGGTAGAAGTCCAACCCGGGCCACTATGATTTGTGACGCGGCACTGCCCTCTGGTTATTTTTTCCACATCTTCTTGGATTACTTTACAGCCCTTTATGAGCGTTTTTCCTGTTATTGCTTATTAGGATATTGGAATAACAATGGGATTTAAATCATTTTTTTCCCATCAATCTACACACTCAATTGAGTGCTAACCGGTCTTATAATGAGAATGAGCAAAGCATCAGACTCAGTCGTGTGGTTGTGTACATGTAGACTAGTCTTTAAATGCAATATTGTTACAGAATATGCAAACTCAATCATATAAAATGGGGAATATTAGATTAGATAAGTGTTTACTACAAGACTATACAGATCTTATGAGACACGATACATCTCGTTATACTCTTGTACTAATGGGCATAAAACCTTAGAGACGCTCACCATTCTTAGATATCGTTTGCACAGCTGTTGTTACTAAGGCAGCATTAAGCTGATACACTCTAGTGCTTCGCCTATACCCCCTTTGGATTATGGAAGCTAGTCTCTACAAGAGCCACCGCTGGCATAGCTATCCTATGATCTATGCTTCTGAGAGAGTACATCGTTCTCCTAATTACTTTCATGCCACGCTGCACTATCCTCGTTGAGTGCAAAGACTTTCGCTCTGCTCGTTTGCGCTCGCAGTGAGCGGGGACTCGCGTGAAGCATAAGAGACGTTACACGTCTCGCCTTAGGCTATTTTTCAGGTAATCTTCCCGTTTGTTTCAAGATATTGTTTAAACTTCTCGTCATTGATCTTTGATCCAATGTTTTTTATCTATAGTCCTCCCAATGATTGCGACGGCTCTTAGTTAGGCGCTTGGGGACTAGCGAACGGACATTCGGCAGTCGGGGTCTTATAGCGTCGCGTATTTGGCGCTGACAGCTTATTTCTCAGCAGAGAGGCAGCACTCCTTCCGTTGTTCTCTGGCGCTCGCTCAATCCTCCGCCCTCTATCTTATTCCGGTTAGATTGCTCTCTCCACAGCAAATGTTGTTTTCTACTTCAGGCGGTCTGGCTAGATCTGCGTGGTAGAAAGCTTGCCCCCCAGGTGAAGCTTCGCGCCCCCCAGGCAGGTTTCATCAAGGATGTCTCTGTACTTTGCTCGCGTTCATCTTTCCCTCATCCTGACTAGTCTCCCCGTCCTGCCCCTGATGAAATACATCCCCAACACATTTGATGCTGCCACCACCATGCTTTCACCATAGGGATGGTGCCATGGCTTGGGTTTTCGCATGACATGCGCTGTTCAACTGGGACCTGTATTAGACAGTATATAGATGTGCCTTTCCAAATCAGTCCAATCAATTGATTTAACACAGAGTGTGACTTCATATGAAGTTGTAGAAACATTTTAAGGATGATTCAATGGAAACAGATGCACCTGAGATGATACTTTTGAGTCGCATTAGCAAAGGGTCTGAATACTTCAATAAATGGACCTGATTCAGGAAACTAGGCCTATGTTCGCACAGTCATGACTTCACAGGATGATCTTCACAGTGAGAGCCGTCTGTTGACAAGAATTTGTTTTGGAAATGCTCTCGAACATTTGAACTTTCATGTGCCTTAAAAACAAACTTGTATGCATCTGTTGATAAAGTTGTTCAATTTAAGAGCCTATTGGTTTACCAAAGAAAAATGCCGAGAAACCTTCCCGCTAGCCATGATTGGCTGAGAAATGAGTGGGCTGGACTGTCGAGAGATGAGTTTCAGATTGTTTCTGCGGTGTAGTTGTCTTGTGTCTAAAAATTGACCTGCTCATTATGCGTAGATAATCTTCTACTGCTAGTTCTTTTCTAAAATATATACGTTAGCCCATGGAGAACTTGTGAATATGCTTGGCTACTGCTCCAACAGTTTGTTGTCACGGAAGAAGTTGAACCGAGTTTAAATCAATGAACGGTCAAGCAAGTCATAGACCTCAATTCAAACGGCTTCCTTTTAATGTGGGCTCGTTCATTAAATTCGGTGCAGTTAAACGGAAAACAGAACAACAGTCTACTCTGCTTCATAGATTTATCAATGAGAAAGGGTGTGATGCAGTCTGCCAGGTGAAAGCTTTCTTCTCTCACGTTTGCTGATGGTATCAGAAGTTATTTTCTCTCACAGTAAAGAATCTATCTTACGTAAAGTTTTAAGAAGACTATTTTATACGTTTCTAATTTTTGTCAGAAAGTTGGGTTGGTCATTGCAAGTTAAGGCCTCTCGCTGTTAGCAGCGGCCAGTGAAGCTCCGATGGCGGAGAGTATTCATGCTCCAACTACAGGTAATGTTATACAAACGGAACAGACAAAAAAATGAAGAAAAAAACCCACAGTTGTGTTAGGAGCACGTAAAACGTCAGCCATTCTTCTCCGGCGCCATGATACATGATGGTGTACTCTTGGGTCCATGTAGAACCTTTCCACAGAGGTTCCACCAGGAACCAAAAAGGGTTCTCCTATGGAGACAGCACAATAACCCTTTTGGAATCCTTTTTTAAGAGATGTAGGAGATAAGTCTTGTTTTGAGATTTAAAGGGACCCAAGCTAGAGTGGGGATATGTGACTGGACAGCAACATGAACAACACAGGAAAACGTAGATGAACTACCAGGTCAGGGTCGATGTGGTCGGGTGAGTAATAAAAACTGGTAATGTTTTATTGTACAGTCCTATTTCACCTCGTGTTTACCTAATGTTATGTATAAACTATATACAAGAAATGGTACTTTCTGGTTCTTCACTATCAAATAATTACATTATAAATAACAAACTATTTGACATGACTATTCCAGTAAAAAACCAGGTGAACATGGAAATCAAATTAGCTGCTTGGGTTATTACAATAACCACCAAAATTCCTTAAATGGTTCACCTGGATGTGTGGTTCTGGTGCAGCTATGACCAATATTCG
>NC_036853.1:8386844-8397217 GCF_002910315.2 Salvelinus sp. IW2-2015
GGGCTACCCAGACTAATTTGCATTGTCCCCCCTGTTACGCGTCTCTACTCTCTGTTATTGTCTATGCATAGTCATTTCATAACTTTACCTACATGTTACATATACCTCAATTATCTCGACCTAACGGGCCCTAGCACTTTGACTCCTGTACCGTACCCCCTGTATATAGTCTCGCTATATGTTAATTTACTGCTGCTCTTTAATTACTTGTTCCTTTTTTGTCTTGTTCGTATTTGTATTAACACAGCATGTGTTTAGGGTCTTGCTTAAGTAAGCATTGTCACTTGTAAGGATCATATACACCTGTGTATTCGGTGCAATTGACTAATAAAATTTATTTGATTTGCAATAGGGTATACCTGGAATAAAAAATGGTTTTTCCTGCAACCAAAAATATTTCTCAAATGGTTTCCTATGGGGACATCCAAATACCTTTTTAAGTTCTTAGATAGCACCTTTTTTGTGTAGAGGTGCTGGCCTGGGAGCAGTTTGACAGGTGTGGAAAATAGCCTTGGCCAACTTTTAGACACAAATACCCACAAATAGTGCAATGTTATATAGACACAGCACAGAGCCATGAAATTTGGTCTCTCACCTCTCTCGCGGTATACACAAAGTAGGCGTGCCTGGTCGTCAAGTCCAACTAAAATAGATGTATTAACCCACTTCTCACTTTTCCCTCAGTCACAAACACGTACTATTATGTTAAATCCACACAACAGTGCTACTTGTTCCTGTAAGATCAGTCCAACCACAGTATTAAAGGAAAGAAGGACACTGTCACTGCATTCGCAGTAAGTGAATGTGTCTATAGGTGAGTGACAGCCAGGGGATTGTTTTTGTGACTATGGAGCTATGTTGTTGCAGCAGGCCTGTGTATTAGGTTTCAAAGGGAGGGAGGGGTGCTGGTAGAGCAGCCAATTCAAGCAAGCAATGGGATGGCCACCACACTAAGACAGCTATTACTGAGTGTTAGGTGGCAAAATATTATGGAGACATGGTGCTAATGAAAAAGATATGGGTCATGAAGAATTATCACACACACACAAACAAACACCACTCCCCCTCCCCACATACACACAATATTGCACTGTGGCAAAATGTCACCTATTATATTTTAACCACCCAACAGATGTGTAAAGGGCTCCAACACAACCAGCTGATTTAGTATTTATCCTACCTGCACATCCTGCTGAGCACTGTCACAGCCATGGCTCAAATCACTGAGCCATTGACCCTGGCTCAGTATGCTCTGTCATCAGAGATGCTATCTAACCTTCTTCTGGTGGGCTTGTGTGAATGGTTCCCTTATACTAGACCACCTCAGCCTCTTCTCTGTCAGCACACCTGTCAAGCCCAGTCCCACGAAGCTCTTATCAAGCCTGACATCTCAATGCATTGCTTGGCACTGACTTAGAAAAACACTCATATTACTTTCATAGTTTGAAAGGTAGATAGATAGTGTGTGGTGTAGTCGTCTTAGAAAAATGTGATAGTAATATGCTTGGTCTTAATGAACTAGTTTGAATGTTTGGTCTTCTTCCCCTTCTTCCCCAGCCTTTTCTCCTAATTGTTGTCTGTAACTGCTTGTTCTGGTCCACAGGAGATTGTCCTGGTGCTGTTCTTTGGACAGAGTATGTGGTGCGGCTCTGGTCTGCCGGCTGCAGGAGCAAATATGTGGGGATCAAGGGACGACTCCGCTTCATCAGGAAACCCATTTCTATCATAGGTGCACCTGGCTATCCTTTATTAAATCTCACACAGCCATGCCACATGCAGTCAGACACCGTTGTTACATGTTTTACCCTCTTTTTTGTCAAATTTTATTACTTCTGCTATTATGTCTACTAGGGAGAACCCGGATGAAAGTAACACTTTTGTTTCTTAATTACTCACAGATCGATAGTGCTAGAGAGACTATATTTTATGACAAACAACTTTTTGTCATGTGTATGTCCTCTACCATTAGCAACTGTAATTTCATTTCTGAGGGTATGTGAGTTGAAATTAAATAGACTACCGCATAGTTACTTTTGCACCTGCGGGCGGGCGGGAGTAACACAGCCTTGGGACGGAGTAACATCTGGCGAGAAGTGCACAATATCTGTCTATCTCCATGTTTCTGCTTGTTAATGCTCTTTACTTTCAACAAAAGTACTATCAGCCATCATTTCATGAATAATTCATGCTATAGTTTAGAAATTTATGAAAAGGAGCCATCTCAATGTTGCGCAACCACAATATTTTGCCTTACAATAGTAATCAGACTAAAAGATCACATAATAGCTACATTAACCATAGTAGGAGAATGTTTTTCAACATTTTCAATGATTCATGCTTAGCCCTACCAATCAGCTGTGCTCCAGTTGTCCTTGCATGCGCGCTCCTCGTGTCTTGATAGAGTAAACGTTTGTATTATTTTCCAAACTGCAAAGTAATGAGGCTTATCACATTCCATGGCTTGACACAAGGAATTAACCCCAGGAATCATATACAAGCTCAAAAAAATAAAGGAACACTTAAACAACACAATGTAACTCCAAGTCAATCACACATCTGTGAAATCAAACTGTCCACTTAGGAAGCAACACTGATTGACAATAAATTTCACATGCTGATGTGCAAATGAATAGACAAAAGGTGGAAATTATAGGCAATTAGCAAGACACCTCCAATAAAGGAGGGTTCTGCAGGTGGTGACCACAGACCACTTCTCAGTTCCTATGCTTCCTGGCTGATGTTTTGGTCACTTTTGAATGCTGGCGGTGCTTTCACTCTAGTGTAGCATGAGACGAGTCTACAACCCACACAAGTGGCTCAGGTAGTGCGCTCATCCAGGATGGCACATCAATGCGAGCTGTGGCAAGAAGGTTTACTGTGTCTGTCAGCGTAGTGTCCAGAGCATGGAGCGCTACCAGGAACAGGCCAGTACATCAGAGACGTGGAGGAGCCGTAGGAGGGCAACAACCCAGCAGCAGGACCGCTACCTCCGCCTTTGTGCAAGGAGGAGCAGGAGGAGCACTGCAGAGCCCTGCAAAATGACCTCCAGCAGGCCACAAATGTGCATGTGTCTGCTCAAACGGTCAGAAAACGACTCCATGAGGGTGTATGAGGCCCGACGTCCACAGGTCGGGGTTGTGCTTACAGCCCAACACCGCAGGACGTTTGGCATTTGCCAGAGAACACCAAGATTGGCAAATTCGCCACTGGCGCCCTGTGCTCTTCACAGATCAAAGCAGGTTCACACTGAGCACATGTGACAGACGTGACAGAGTCTGGAGACGCCGTGGAGAACGTTCTGCTGCCTGCAACATCCTCCAGCATGACCGGTTTGGCGGTGGTCAGTCATGGTGTGGGTGGCATTTCTTTGGGGGCCGCACAGCCTCCCAAAAAAGAAATGCCCACCCCAACACCATTTACGACCCACGCCAAACCCGTGTGCTGACGGATGTTGCAGGCAGCAGAACGTCTCCACGGCGTCTCCAGACTCTGTCACGTCTGTCACATGTGCTCAGTTGTGAACCTGCTTTCTGTAAGAGCACAGGGCGCCAGTGGCGAATTGCCAATCTTGTGTCTCTGCAAAAGGCCAAACGTCCTGCACGGTGTTGGGCTGTAAGCACAACCCCCGACCTGTGGGACGTTCGGGCCCTTCATACCACCCTCATGGAGGTCTGTTTCTGACCGTTAGCAGACACATGCCATTGGGCCTGCTGGAGGTCATTGCAGGCTCTGGCAGTGCTCCTCCTGCTCCCCTTGCACAAAGCGGAGGTAGCGGTCCTGCTGCTGGTTGTGCCCCTCCTACGGCTCCTCCACGTTCCTGATTACTGGCCGTGTTCTCTGGTTAGCGCCTCCATTGCTCTCGGACACTACGCTGAAGACCAACAGTTAAACCTTTCTGCCCACAGCTCGATATGTCCATCCTGGATGAGCCGCACTACCTGAGGCCACTTGTGTGGTTGTTAGGACTCCGGTCTCATGCTACCACTAGAGTAAAGCACCCGCCACATCCAAAAGTGAACCAAAACATCACCAGGAAGCCATTTAGGAACTAGAATGGTCTGTGGTCACACCTGCAGAACACTTCCTTATTGGACGGGTGTCTTGCTAATTGCCTATAATTTCCACCTTTTGTCTATTCCATTTGCACATCAGCATGTGAAATTTATTGTCAATCAGTGTTGCTTCCTAAGTGGACAGTTTGATTTCACAGATGTGTGATTGACTTGGAGTTACATTGTGTTGTTTAAGTGTTCCCTTTATTTTTTTGAGCAGTGTATATGATTCCTGGGGTTAATTACCTTGTGTCAAGCCATGGAAATGTGATAAGCCTCATTACTTTGCAGTTTGGGAAAATAATACAAACGTTTACTCTATCAAGACACGAGGAGCGCGCATGACAAGGACAACTGGAGCACAGCTGATTGGTAGGGCTAAGCATGAATCATTGAAAATGTTGAAAAACATCTCCTACTATGGTTAATGTAGCTATTATGTGATCCATTTTAGTCTGATTACTATTGTAAGGCAAAATATTGTGGTTGCGCAACATTGAGATGGCTCCTTTTCATAAATTTCTAAACTATAGCATGAATTATTCATGAAATGATGGCTGATAGTACTTTTGTTGAAAGTAAAGAGCATTACAAAGCAGAAACATGGAGATAAGACAGATATTGTGCACTTCTCGCCAGATGTTACTTCCGTCCCAAGGCTGTGTTACTCCCGCCCCGCCGGCAGGTGCAAAAGTAACTATGCGGTAGTCTATTTAATTTCAACTCACATACCTCAGAAATGAAATTACAGTTGCTAATGGTAGAGGACATACACATGACAAAAAGTTGTTTGTCATAAAATATAGTCTCTCTAGCACTATCGATCTGTGAGTAATTAAGAAACAAAAAGTGTTACTTTCATCCCGGTTCTCCCCTAGTAGACATAATAGCAGAAGTAATAAAATTTGACCCCAAAAAAGAAGGGGTAAAAACATGTAACAACGGTGTCTGACTGCATGTGGCATGGCTGTGTGAGATTTAATAAAGGATAAGCCAGGTGCACCTATGATAGAAATGGGTTTCCTGATGAAGCGGAGTCGTCCCTTGATCCCCACATATTTGCTCCTGCAGCCGGCAGACCAGAGCCGCACCACATACTCTGTCCCAAAGAACAGCACCAGGACAATCTCCTGTGGACCAGAACACAAGCAGTTACAGACAACAATTAGGAGAACAAGGCTGGGGAAGAAGGGGAGAAGACACAAAACATTCAAACTAGTTCATTAAGACCAAAGCATATTACTATCACATTTTTCTAAGACGACTACACACACACTATCTATCTACCATTTCAAACTATGAAAGTAATATGAGTGTTTTTCTAAGTCCAGTGCCAAGCAATGCATTGAGATGTCAGGCTTGATAAGAGCTTCGTGGGACTGGGCCTTGACAGGTGTGCTGACAGAGAGAGGCTGAGGTGGTCTAGTAGTAAGGGAACCATTCACACCAGCCCACCCAGAAGAAGGTTAGATAGCATCTCTGATGACAGAGCATACTGAGCCAGGGTCAATGGCTCAGTGATTTGAGCCTCATGGCTGTGACAGTGCCTCAGCAGGATGTGCAGGTAGGATAAATACTAAATCAGCTGGGTTGTGTTGGAGCCCTTTACACATCTGTTGGGTGGTTAAAATATAATAGGTGACATTTTGCCACAGTGCAAATATTGTGTGTATGGTGGGGAGGGGGGAGTGTGTTTGTTTGTGTGTGTGTGATAATTCTTCATGAACCAATATCTTTTTCATTAGCACCATGTCTCCATAATATTTTGCCACCTAACACTCAGTAATAGCTGTCTTAGTGTGGGTGGCCATCCCATTGCTTGCTTGAATTGGCTGCTCTACCAGCACCCCTCCCTCCCCTTTTGAAACCTAATACCACAGGCCCTGCTGCAACAACATAGCTCCATAGTCACAAAAACAATCCCCTGGCTGTCACTCACCCTATAGACACATTCACTTACTGCGAATGCAGTGACAGTGTCCTTCCTTTCCTTAATAATACTGTGGGTTGGACTGATCTTACAGGAACAAGTAGCACTGTTGTGTGGATTTAACATAAATAGCTACCGTGTTTGTGACTGAGGGRAAAAGTGAGAAGTGGGTTAATAACATCTATTTTAGTTGGACTTGACCGACCAGGCACAGCCCTACTTGTGTATACCGCGGAGAGAGTGAGAGACCAAATTTCATGCCTCTGTGCTGTGTCTATATAACATTGCACTATTTGTGGGTATTTGTGTCTAAAAGTTGGCCAAGGCTATTTTCCCACACCTGTCCAAACTGCTCCCCAGTGGCCAGCACCTCTACACAAAAAAGGTGCTATCTAGAACTTAAAAAGGTTATTTGGATGTCCCCATAGGAGAACCATTTGAAGAAATATTTTTGGTTCCAGGAAAAAACATTTTTTATTCCAGGTATAACCCTATTCAAATCAAATCAAATTKTATTAGTCACATGCACCGAATACAACAGGTGTARTAGACCTTACAGTGAAATGCTTACTTACAAGACCCTAACCAACAATGCTGTTTAAAAAATACAAATAAGAACAAGACAAAAAAGGAACAAGTAATTAAAGAGCAGCAGTAAAATAACAATAGCGAGACTATATACAGGGGGTACCGGTACAGAGTCAAAGTGCTAGGSCACCGGTTAGTCGAGATAATTGAGGTAATATGTACATGTAGGTAAAGTTATGAAARTGACTATGCATAGACAATAACAGAGAGTAGCAGCGGCGTAAAATGGGGAGGGCAATGCAAATAGTCTGGGTAGCCATTTGATTAGATGTTCAGAAGTTTTATGCCTTGGGGGTAGAAGCTGTTTAGAAGCCTCTTGGACCTAGACTTGGTGCTCCGGTACCGCTTGCCGTGTGGTAGCAGCGAGAACAGTCTATGACTTGGGTGGCTGGAGTCTTTGACAATTTTTAGGGCCTTCCTCAGACACCGCCTGGTATAGAGATCTAGGATGGCAGGAAGCTTGGCCCCAGTGATGTACTTGGCCGTACGCACTACCCTCTGTAGTGCCTTGCGGTCGGAGGTCGAGCAGTTGCCATACCAGGCAGTGATGCAACTGGTCAGGACGCTCTCGATGGTGCAGCTGTAGAACCTTTTGAGGATCTGAGGACCCATGCCAAATATTTTCAGTCTCCTGAGGGGGAGTGGGTTTTGTTGTGCCCTCTTCACGACTGTCTTGGTGTGCTTGGACCATGTTAGTTTGTTGGTGATGTGGACACCAAGAAACTTGAAGCTCTCAACCTGCTCCACTACAGCCCTGTCGATGAGAATGGGGGTGTGTTYGGTCTTCCGTTTCCTATAGTCCACAATCATCTCCTTTGTCTTGATCACGTTGAGGGAGAGGTTGTTGTCCTGGCACCACACGGCCAGGTCTCTGACTTCTTCCCTATAGGCTGTCTCGTCATTGTCGGTGATGAGGCCTACCACTGTTGTGTCATCGGCACACTTAATGATGGTGTTGGAGTTGTGCCTGGCCGTGMCGTCATGAGGGAACAGGGAGTACAGGAGGGGGCTGAGCAGGCACCCCTGAGGGGCCCCTGTGTTGAGGATCAGCTTGGCGGATGTGTTGTTACCTACCCTTATCCAGGATACAGTTGCAGAGGGAGGTGTTTAGTCCCAGGGYCCATAGCTTAGTGATGAGCTTTGAGGGCACTATGGTGTTGAACGCTGAGCTGTAGTCAATGAAGAGCATTCTCACATAGGTGTTCCTTTTGTCCAGGTGGGAAAGGGCAGTGTGGAGAGCAATAGAGATTGTATCATCTGTGGATCTGTTAGGGCGGTATGCAAATTGGAGTGGGTCTAGGGTTTCTGGGATAATGGTGTTGATGTGACCCATGACCAGCCTTTCAAAGCACTTCATGGCTTCGTGGTGCTTACTACTTTAATTTTTGCTTGTAAGCAGGAATCAGGAGGATAGAGTTATGGTCAGATTTGCCAAATGGATGGTGAGGGAGAGCTTTGTACGCATCTCTGTGTGTGGAGTAAAGGTGGTCTAGAGTTATTTTCCCACTAATTGCACATTTAACATGCTGGTAGAAATTTGGTAAAACTCATTTAAGTTTCCCAGCATTAAAGTCCCCGGCCACTAGGAGCGCTGCCTCTGGATGAGCGTTTTCCTGTTTGCTTATGGTGGAATACAGCTCATTGAGTGCGGTCTTAGTGCCAGCCTCAGTCTGTRGTGGCATGTAGACAGCTACAAAATATACAGATGAAAACTCTCTAGGTAGATAGTGTGGTCTACAGCTCATCATGAGATACTCTACCCCACGCAAGCAAAACCTTGAGACTTCTTAGATATCGTGCACCAGCTGTTGTTTACTAATATACATAGTCTGCCACCCCTTGTCTTACCAGACACCGCTGTTCTATACTGCCGATACAGCGTATAACCAGCCAGCTGTATGTTGATAATGTCGTCGCTCAGCTACGACTCCGTGAAGCATAAGAATTACAGTCGTTAATGTCCCGTTGTAGTTTAAACTTCCTCGTAGGTCATCAATTTTATTTTCCAATGATTGCACGTTAGCTAGTAGAACGGAAGGCAGTGGGGTCTTATTCGATCGCCTACGAATTCCAGAAGGCAGCCCAACCTCCGCCCTCTTTTTATCCGTCTTCTCTTCACACAAATGTGGATTAGGGCCTGTTCCTGGGAAAGCAGTATGTCATTCACGTCGGGCTCGTCAGACTCGTTAAAGGAAAAAAAAGCTTCTGCCAGATCATGGTGAGTAATCTCAGTTCTGATGTACAGAAGTTATTTTCAGTAATAAGAGACGGTAGCAGCAATATTATGTACAAAATAAGTTACAAAATAAGTTACAAAGAACGCAAAAAAATGAAGAAAAAAACCCACAGTTGGTTAGGAGCACGTAAAACGTCAGCCATCTTCTCCGGCGCCATGATACATGATGGGTACTCTTGGGTTCCATGTAGAACCCTTTCCACAGAGGGTTCCACCAGGAACCAAAAAGGGTTCTCCTATGGAGACAGCCAAATAACCCTTTTGGAATCCTTTTTTCTAAGAGTGTAGGASATAAGTCTTGTTTTGAGATTTAAAGGAACCCAAGCTAGAGTGGGGATATGTGACTGGAACAGCAACATGAACAACAACAGGAAAACGTAGATGAACTACCAGGTCAGGTCAGTGCTGGGTGAGAATAAAAACTGGGTAATGTTTTATTGTACAGTCCTATTTCACCTCGTGTTTACCTAATGTTATGTATAAACTATATACAAGAAATGGGTACTTTCTGGTTCTTCACTATCAAATAATTACATTATAACATAACAACTATTTGACAATGACATTTCCAGGTAAAACCAGGTGAACATGGAAATCAAATCGGATTACAATAAATCCCCAAAATTCTAAAATGGTTCACCTGGATGTCCGAATGATTTTGGTGTCACGAACAGGTAACTAGAAGTTTGCAGAAAACGGCTAATAGTTTCATTTTGTAGTGTTCCCTAATCTCATAAAACTAGGACGGAGCTGATTCATAGGCCTGGRTATTAGCAATCTGAATGTAATTAGATAGATTAGAGATGGATTGGGCCATTCGGAAATGTTTGAGGGAGCTCTGTGTTAATATGGTGGAATGATGGTGGAGGCCAGTTTCTGATCAGATGTTTGGTGGTGCTACTGTGCCACATAGCTGTGACATCAGTGGACCTGGAGTAGACTGGAGGGCAGGACAGGAGTGAGAGACGAGAGCGTGTGACACGTGATGGATGTCGGTGCGTCCTGCTGGGCCTGGCTAACTTTACTTTGGCAGCTGCCTTGAAAGCCAAATATCCTTAAGGACTAATGTCCTCTCTGCCATCCAAAACAAGCACACAGATTCACGGATGTCAGCTAACCCTGGACTCGCTAAGTATAGCCACTTCACCACAAATACGTGCCATGATGCCATAGACTGTCTCTCACTCACTCACGCACACACACACACATACACGCAAACACACACAGAATATATGAAATACACAAACACTATTACATCATACACACACATGCAGGTGCACATACAATGGGGTTGAACAGTTTAGTAAGTGAAATATTCCCCTCAGGACATTGCCACCTGTCTTCCTTAATAATATTATCTTGTAGGTTTTGTAACTCTCATGTTTTGAGTTACAAACGTTTTGTTACAATGGGTAACTCTACCTCTAATGCTCTAATGTAACTACTGCTTTCTAGCTCATCTGTTATAGCTTTCTTCTGTCCTACCCACTGGGTTACTACCTACTGTTCTAACTGTCTGTCTTCTGTCCTACCCACTGGGTTACTACCTACTGTTCTAACTGTCTGT
>NC_036853.1:8399263-8438326 GCF_002910315.2 Salvelinus sp. IW2-2015
CTTCAGGCGTGTTATGAAATTGCTCGCAAGATGAACCAGACTTGTGGAGGTCTACAATTTTTTTCTGAGGTCTTGGCTGATATTCTTTGGATTTTCCCATGATGTCAAGCAAAGAGCACTGAGTTTGAAGGTAGGCCTTTGAAATGTCATCCACAGGTACACCTTCCAATTGACTTCAAATGATGTCAAGTTACCTATCAGAAGCTTCTAAAGACATGACATAATGTTTCTGGAATTTCCAAGCTGTTTAAAGGCACAGTCAACTTAGTGTATGTAAACTTCTGACCCACTGGAATTGTGATACAGTGAATTATAAATGAAATAATCTGTCTGTAAACAATGTTGGAAAAATTACTTGTGTCATGCACAAAGTAGATATCCTAACCGACTTGCCAAAACTATAGTTTGTTAACAAGACATTTGTGGAGTGGTTGAAAAAAACGAGTTTTAATACTCCAACATAAGTGTATGTAAACTTCCAACTTCAACAGTATATGTAATCAGGGTTGGGGAGTAACGATTTTTTTTTTTTTAAAGGCAACTGTAATCCGTAACAAAAATATTGTAATTGGATGATTACAGATACTTTTGAAAAACTAGATGATTACTTTGAGAATTATGTTTAAATTCAGAAAGGATGTTTGCGAGAAAAAATATTTGTCCCTTCTCTGTTTTGTCAATGACATTCAAAATCAGCATTGAAAAAAGGCACAAGTTTAAGTTTGTTCCACCTGAGCGAGTGAGAGACCACTATGATGACACACCAAATGTGTTTGCTGGATGGAGGGAAAAGAGCAGGAATAGGCTTTTGTAGGCTACAGTCCAAGCTATGTCTTCCAATCGTATGACTGCTGTCGGCATCCAAAGATTATCCAACTTGAATAAACGCTTGGAGGTAAGGATGACAGCAGTGGTGTAGTCTATGGCGATACGGATATCACTTATTATTGATATCTACATAGCGCATTGATGTGAATCACACTGCATTCTCTCTCATTTAGCTATTTGCGCCTTACGGATTGTGGTTGTTGTGGATGGCTGTTCACAAATCTAAATGTGTATTTGAACCCAATAGTTGAATTCAAGAAGTTTAAGCTGCCTATCAATCATTGTTTTTGAAACCTGTGGACAGCCAGTGAAAAATGCGCTCTTGCAACAGCTGCATAGTGCGGATCCCAGCCTATTGAAAACAAGTGGGGATTTTCTTGTTCAATCTAATTCATACTGATCAAAAAAATCCATAGGCCTAATGAACACATGCTCAAACCCTTTTGATAGACTTAAGGGGCAATCTGTAGTTGCTACATCCATTTTTTGACTGATAAATTATATATATGTATATACATTACCAGTCAAAWGTTTGGGCACACCAACTCATTCAAGGGTTTCTCATTATTATTACTATTTTCTACATTGTAGAACAACAGTTAAGACATCAAAACTATGAAATAACACATATGGAATAATGTAGTAATAAAACAAGTGTTAAAACAATATATATTTGAAATTTGAAAATCTTCAAAGTAGCCACCCTTTGCCTTGATGACAACTTTGCACACTGTTGGCATTCTCTCAACCGGCTTCATGAGGTAATGGAACCTGGAATGCATTTCTATTAACAGGTGTGCCTTGTTAAAAGTTAATTTGTGGAATTTCTTTCCTTCTTAATGCGTTCGAGCCAGGGGTGGTATACAGATATAGCCCTATTTGGTAAAAGACCAAGTCCATATTATGGCAAGAACAGCTCAAATAACCAAAGAGAAACGACAGTCCATCATTACTTTAAGACATGAAGGTCAGTCAATCTGGAACATTTCAAGAACTTTTAAAGTTTCTTCAAGTGCAGTCGCAAAAACCATCAAGCGCTATGATGAAACTGGCTCTCATGAGGACTGCCACAGGAAAGGAAGACCCAGAGTTACCTCTGCTGCACAGGATAAGTTCATTAGAGTAACCAGCCTCAGAAATTGCAGCCCAAATACAGTGGGGCAAAAAAGTATTTAGTCAGCCACAACTTGTGCAAGTTCTCCCACTTAAAAAGATGAGAGAGGCCTGTAATGTTCATCATAGGTACACTTCAACTATGACAGACAAAATGAGAAAAAAAATCCAGAAAACCACATTGTAAGGATTTTTAATGAATTTATTTGCAAATTATGGTGGAAAATAAGTATTGGTCACCTACAAACAAGCAATATTTCTGGCTCTCACAGACCTGTAACTTTCTCCTTTAAGAGGCTTCTCTGTCCTCCACTCGTTAACATGTCATTAATGGCACCTGTTGAACTTGTTTATCAGTATAAAAGACACCTGTCCATAACCTCAACAGTCACACTCCAAACTCACACTATGGCCAGACCAAGAGCTGTCAAAGGACACGAGAAACAAATTGTAGACGCAACAGGCTGGGAAGACTGAATATGTAATAGGTAAGCAGCTTGGTTTGAAGAAATCAACTGTGGGAGCAATTATTAGGAAATGGAAGACATTACAAGACCACTTGATAATCCCTCGATCTGGGGCTACACGCAAGATCTCACCCGTGGGGTCAAAATGATCACAAGAACGGTGAAAGCAAAATCCCAGAACCACACGGGGGACCTAGTGAATGACCTGCAGAGAGCTGGACAAAAGTAACAAAGCCTACCATCAGATAACCACACTACGCCGCCAGGGACTCAAATCCTGCAGTGCCAGACGACTGTCCCCATGCTTAAGCCAGTACATGTCCAGGCCCGTCTGAAGTTTGCTAGAGAGCATTTGGATGATCCAGAAGAAGATTGGGAGAATGTCATTATGGTCAGATGAAACCAAAATATATACTTTTGGTAAAAAATCACTCGTTGTGTTTGGAGGACAAAGAATGCTGAGTTGCATCCAAAGAACACCATACCTACTGTGAAGCATGGGAGTGGAAACATCATGCTTTTTGGGGCTGTTTCCATGAGGCCCTACCCATCTATCTTAACAAGACTGAAGAACACACAAACACAACTGAAGTTACTTACATTTGGTCTGTATTGCTTTATTAACATCTGCCCTTCATAACTAAAACACTGGGGGACAGCTTGTCAAATAAAGCCTGAAACTCCAACATATAGACGTTAGGGATAATTATGAAAGTGGTTTTCATTTGGAATGACTAACTTTATGTGCATGCAGGTTTGTTGGAGTATGAAAATTAATCAAATTAAATATAGTTGAAACATAATCCCGGTGACCCGTAGAATTATAAGGTTCCTATCGGCAAAAACTATTCGGAGATATTGGCTTTAAAGATCTAAACCTCATCGTAGTTAATTGTGGAGTAATGTACTTTTTTAACTTAACATGATTTGGGGTATTAGAGGTTCTACTATATATAATGCATTCAGAAAGTATTCAGACCACTTGACTTTTTCAACATTTTGTACATTACAGCCTTATTCTAAAATTATTTCAATTGTTTTTTTTCCCCTCATCAATCTACACACAATAGCTACATAAGAAGTTGAAAAAAGTTTTTTGAAATACAGAAAATACCTTATTTACATAAGATTCAGACCCTTTGCTATGAGACTCAAAATGTAGCTCAGGTGCATCCTGTTTCCATTGATCATCCTTGAGATGTTTCTACAACTTGATTGGAGTCCATCTGTGGTGAATTCAATTGATTGGACTGATTTAGAAAGGAGCACACCTGTCCCACAGTTGACAGAACATGTCAGAGCAAAATCCAAGCCATGAGGTCAAAGGGTTGTCCGTAGAGCTCCGAGACAGGATTGTGTCAAGGCACAGATCCGGGGAAGGTTACCAAAAATTTGGTAGAGTGGCCAGGTGAAGCCACTCCTCAGTAAAAGGCACATGACAGCTCGCTTGGAGTTTGCCAAAAAGGCCCTAAAGGACTCTCAGACCATGAGAAACAAGATTTCTTGGTCTGATGAAACCAAGATTGAACTCTTTGGCCTGAATCCCAAGCATCACGTCTGGAGGAAACCTGGCACCACTTCCAATGGTGACGCATGGTGGTGGCAGCATCATGCTGTGGGGAAGTTTTTCAGCGGCATGCACTGGGGAACTAGTCAGGATCGTGGAAAGATGAACGGAGCAAAGTACAGAGATGAAAACCTATTCCAGAGTGCTCAGGGCCTCAGACTGGGGCGAAGGTTCACTTCCAACAGGACAAACGACCCTAAGCACACAGCCAAGCAATGCAGGAGTGGCTTCGGGACAAGTCTCTGAATGTCCTTGAGTGGCCCAGCCAGAACCTGGACTTGAACCCGATCAAACATCTCTGGAGAGACCTGAAAAAAGATTTCAATCTTGGTTTCATCAGAGCAGGAATTTGTTTCTCATGGTCTGAGAGTGAACAGAGCAAGTAAAGAGAGATCTTTGATGAAAACCTATTCCAGAGTGCTCAGGGCCTCAGACTGGGGCGAAGGTTCACCTTCCAACAGGACAACTACCCTAAGCACACAGCCAAGACAATGCAAGAGTGGCTTTGGGACAAGTCTCTGAATGTCCTTGAGTGGCCCAGCCAGAGCCCGGACTTGAACTCGATCGAACATCTCTGGAGAGACCTGAAAAAAAGCTGTGCAGCGACGCTCCCCATCCAACCTGACAGAGCTTGAGAGGATCTGCAGAGAAGAATGGGAGAAAATACACATATACAGGTGTGCCAAGCTTGTAGCGTCATACCCAAAAAGACTCAAGGCTGTAATCGCTGCCAAAGATACTTCAACTATTACTGAGTAAAGGGTCTGACTACTTATGTAAATGTAATATTTCAGTTTTTTATTTTAATACATTTGCAAAACTGTATAAAAACCTGTTTTTGCTTAGTCATTATGAGGGGGGAAATTGTAGATTGATGAGGGTGGAAAATAATGTAATCAATATTAGAATAAAGCTGAAATGTAACAAAATATGGAAAAAGTCAAGGGGTCTGAATACTTTCCGATTGCACTGTAGGTAGATCAAGGCTATGTCGATAAATACATTTTTGACAAAAATGCAGATAGAACCTTATATTTTCAAGCTCTCGATCAGAGAGAAAGGGGGGACTAGAATACTGCTAAAGGCAATGCTAAATTCTCCAAGTGCTGAGTTGTAGCCATTGTAAATCCTATGAACTGAACAGAACATGGAAGTAGCATTCCAGTATTTAGGCTGTGATGAATTTTCATCAAACATGTATGGTTTTATACTTTTACTGATGTTGGGATTAATAAACACACTTATGGAGGAATCATGAAAAGAGAATAAAGCATTTCTGTAATCTGAAAATCCCTGTCCTTCAATACCCTTGCCCTAGTACAGGAATATTGTGAACAAAGTAATTGTTGTGGTTTCATCTCTTGGTGTAATTTTTGTATTTCCTAACATCTGGGGAGGAAGTGAAAAACTGAAATTAAAAATAATCCCTTTCTCTTGTCATAACACAGGATCATCTTAACTGGATTTATAAAAATACAAATATGATGTCATATGTCATTGTTAATCAGGTTTTACGCAAGTGTACATTTTCTGCAAAAACACAATTCCCCTGAGAAAATGATGTTACGCAGCAGTATGAAACACGGCGTATCCTTTCGATGTTGTTTCTGACTCTAATTTCCCAAAAATGATTTGTACTGTAGACTGCTGACATTTCCTGGTGTGTAGTAATACCTGCAAGAGTATCAATACAAAACAACACAAATGAATAAAGAAATGTGTCTGATAGGCCAGTCAAAGCTCTTGGAAGAACAAAATGAAGGTAGCTACTAGCTACTGTAGTAAAGTGATAAATTGATGGGACGTGGAAGAGAAAACGACCAACTCCTGACCTCAGCAATATCAATAACACTTATCCACTGGAGCCAAATATGTAGCTACTTCCAAACCTCTGAGTGACATCTGGTAACAGCATAAATGCAGAGTACGATACTGAAGTACTACACAGAGTAAAACCAGACTTCAAACCCGACGTGTATCCAGAGTTCATACACTCTAAAATCACTCATGTCTACAAATACAGAAGACCATAAGACTTAAAAAAGCAAAAACAGAAAACAAATCCTCCTGACCAAGGTCCCATGCCAAAACCCCAAAACAATCCCAATTACATAAGACAAACTGTCCTGTTTTAATTCTCAAACTCTGAATAAAGCATATTTGGGTTCCAGAAAAGCACCATAAAAACACTATGTATTATTATTTGTTAATCATTTATATCATTTTTAAGCTGGAATCCTTACTGGTGAAACTGCCACATTACAACAACAAAGAAGCTATGCAAACAACAAAAACAGTTTTTTTYCCCATGCGGGCGTCATTGCAGCAGTGACAGAACAGCAGAATATGTACTTAATTTCTTTCTTTACTGGGTGGCACGATGCTCCTCACCTCTGCGTTGTCAACAAAACAATACCAATGACCGTGGGGTAGACAGTGGCGCTGTTTCCCCTACTGCGGATTCTACATACTGTAGCACTTTGTGATTGTTATACAATGGAATTTGACTGTTTCATTTAATTGCATTGAATGCATGTGAAGTGTCAGTCTTGCCCACCTGCCATCTCACTGCCAAAAATGGGGACCACAATGGAAATAAGCTTCCGGACTGTATTGTGTTTTTATCTTCAATAATTGTTTTATGTATGTAATGTTGTCTTCGGCTGGAGCAGCCTACTACTTTTAATGATCTAATCAATTAAATCAATCAATAAATCAATAGCAGCTAGACGGAGGCACTGTGTATTCCTCCTACAGTAATATCCTAAAGGACCTAAAGCCTCTCTGTGTGTATCCTGACGCCCCAGGAGGTTTTAGCGTTGGGACAAACCAGGTCACAACCATTAGAGAACCTGATTGGAAGGACAAAACCCCTGGGATCTGATTAAAACAAAACAGCTGGTGGTTGATCCAGCGTTATTACAATAACTGCATATCCCTCAGACCCACAACAGAGAGGGTGCAGTGAAGTCCTAATCCCCCCCTTCAATATGAACCATGACAAAAACATTTCTTTCTGTGTATGTGTGTTTCACAGAAGAGGAGTATTCCTGTAGGGTTGCGATGCCTGTGCTGTGTGTATGGTGGTATACCTAATAAATAGGGCTGTGACGTATTTGAATAACCATGTTACTGATGGTTATGGATGAAGATCATCATGAAAATAAAATAAACATTCATTTTAGGATTACATTTAAAGTTTTATTAACTTTATTTTCCTGAAGATAAACTTTACCTAGTAGCGTGTTTACTAATGATTACAGTGGCAAGAAAAAGTATGTGAACCCTTTGGAATTACCTGGATTTCTGCATAAACTGGTCATAAAATGTGATCTTATCTTCATCTAAGTCAAAACAATAGACAAACACAGTCATCTTAAACTAATAACACACAAACAATTATACGTTTTCATGTCTTTACTGAACACACGTGTAAACATCCACAGTGCAAAATGTTTTGATTACCTTGGGAATTCATTTTTCCGATGATAGCAAGCTGTCCAGGCCCTAAGACAGCCCCAAACCATGATGCTCCCTCCACCATACTTTACAGTTGGGATGAGGTTTTGATGTTGGTGTGCTGTGCCTTTTTTTCTCCACACATAGTGTTGAGTGGGCCTTCCAAACGACTCAATTTAAGTTTAATCTGTCCACAGAATATTTTGGCAGTAGCGCTGTGGAACATCCAGGTGCTCTTTAGCGAACTTCAGACGTGCAGCAATGTTTTTTTGGACAGCAGTGGCTTCTCTGTGGTGTCCTCCCATGAACACCATTTGTGTTTAGTGTTTTACGTATCGTAGACTCGTCAACAGAGATGTTAGCATGTTCCAGATTAAATAGTACCCGCAAAACACCAGTCTCAACGACAACAGTGAAGAGGTGACTCCGGGATGATGGCCTTCTAGGCAGAGTTGCAAAGAAAAAGCCATATCTCAGACCGGCCAATAAAAAGAAAAGATTAAGATGGGCAAAAGAACACAAACACGGGTCTCCCGGGTGGCGCAGTGGTCTAAGGCACTGCTTCGCAGTGCTAGCTGTGCCACCAGAGACTCTGCGTTCGAGCCCAGGCTCTGTCGCAGCCGGCCGCAACTGGGAGGTCCACGGGGCGACACACAATTGGCCTAGCGTCGTCCGGGATAGGGAGGGTTTGGCCAGTAGGGATATCCTTGTCTCATTACGCACTAGCGACTCCTGTGGCGGGCCAGGCGCAGTGCACGCTGACCAGGTCGCTAGGTGTACGGTGTTTCCTCCGACACATTGGTGTGGCTGGCTTCCGGGTTGGATGTGCGCTGCGTTAAGAAGCAGTGCGGCTTGGTTGGGTTGTGTTTCGTAGGACGCATGGCTCTCGACCTTCGTCTCTCCCGAGTCCGTACTGGAGTTGTAGCGATGAGACAAGACAGTAACTACTAACAATTGGATACCACGAAATTGGGGATAAAAAGTCAAATAAAAAAGAACACAGACACTGGACAGAGGAACTCTGCCTAGAAGGCCAGCATCCTGGAGTCGCCTCTTCACTGTTGACGTTGAGACTGGTGTTTTGCGGGTACTAATTAATGAAGCTGCCAGTTGAGGACTTGTGAGGCGTCTGATTCTCAAACTAGACACTCTAATGTACTTGTACACTCTTGCTCAGTTGTGCACCGGGGCCTCCCACTCCTCTTTCTATTCTGAGAAGAGCCAGTTTGCTCTGTTCTGTGAAAGGAGTAGTAGAGATCTTCAGTTTCTTGGCAATTTCTCACATGGAATAGCCTTCATTTCTCAGAACAAGAATAGACTGACAAGTTTCAGAAGAAAGTTCTTTGTTTCTGGCCATTTTGAGACTGTAATCAAACCCACAAATGCTGATGCTCCAGATACTCAACTAGTCTAAAAAAGGACAGTTTTATTAACTGTTTTCAGCTATGCTATCATAATTTCAAAAGGGTTGTCTAATGATCAATTAGCCTTTGAAAATGATCAACTTGGATTAGCTAACACAACGTGCCATTGGAACACAGGAGTGATGGTTGCTGATAATGGGCCTCTGTACACCTATGTAGATATTCCATAAAAAAAATCTGCCGTTTCCAGCTACAATAGTCATTTACAACATTAACAATGTCTACACTGTATTTATGATCAATTTGATGTTATTTTAATGGACAAAAAATATGATTTTCTTTTAAAACAAGGACATTTCTAAGTGACCACAAACTTTTGAACGGTAGTGTACATATGTACAACAGGTTGCAATTTCTATACCACAATGCAATTGTGAGCATACAAGGCATTCTAAATTATACTACAACATCAGTCTAACTGAATATGGATGTTGTGTTGATTGAATGTTCCAGAATGTTCTTCAGCTGGTGAACCTCTTCTTGTGTTGGGTAATGGCAGCTACAAACACAGACATTTTGACATTTCTCACATCAATTGTATACACATCCACGGGGCAGTCCTCAACATCTTGAAATACACATTGAATTCTGGATATTGTGGTTTGCTTACAACCAGGAAGTGTATCTGGCCCGTTTCTACTGGTGAGATGCAGAAACGCTCGTTTTATACATTTAGCAGAAGCTCTTATCCAGAATGACATACAGTTAGTGCATTCATCTTAAGAAACTAGGTGGGCCAACCACATATCACAGTCATAGTGGGCTCCCGAGTGGCGCAGCGTTCTAAGGCACTGCATCTTAGTGCTAGAGGCGTCACTAGAGTAGGCCGTCATTGTAAAATAAGAATTTGTTCATAACTGACTTGCCTAGTTAAATAAAGGTTACAAAAATAAAAATGTAAAGTACATTTTACCTCAAAAAAGTAGCTATCAGCAAARTCAGAACTAGTAAGGGGTCAAAAAGTTGAGTGTTAGTTCACAAAAGCTGTGGGATTATTTAAGATACTCTATGAAGAGGTAGGGTTTCAGATGTTTTCGGACAATGGGCCAGGGACTCTGCTGTCCTAGCTTCTGAGTGAAGCTGGTTCCACCAATCGGGTGCCAGGACAGAGAAGAATTTGGACTGGGCTGAGTGGGAGCTGCACTCCTGTAGGGGTGGGAGGACCAAGGGACCAGAGGTGGCAGAACGGAGTGCTCGGGTACGGGTGTAGGGTTTGAGCATAGCCTGAAAGTTCCTCTTGCTGCTCCGTAGGCAAGTACCATGGTCTTGTAGTGAATGCGAGCTTTGACTGGAAGCCAGTGGAGTGTGCGGAGGTGTGCGGTGACATGGGAGAATTGGGAAGGTTGAACACTAGGTGAGTATTTGCGTGAAGTGAGGAAATTCAAAATTTTTATGACATGGACATATATGGACATATATAGTTAAATAGAGGAGGGGTGACGTTTCCCTTAAAACATCTCATCTTTCCAACTGTCCTTTGATGTTCGACCAGCTGATCTGCTAGTTGCACGGGGATGTAAAGCGCTATAGGCTATGGCACTTCAGTTAAAAAAAAATTGATGCGTGGACATATGTGGACACATATTTTATACAATGCATGTTTTCATTGCTTGCGAGTAAATAAATAAATTGGTCTTTAAAAAAAGGTTGAATGTGTCTGATTATATATGAATTATTCAACAGCAGTCGACAAGGTTGATCTGGCTCTGAGGCCTATAATGCGATAATGTTGTGTCCAATAGACAATGCGTCAGTCTTCTCCAAACTGGCATGGTATAATTTAATACAGAATCTTTTTTAATTTATAGACTAATCAAACGCTGGCTGGCTGATATGCCCCCCTAGGCGAGGCAAAAAAAATTGCCACGCTCCTATCCCCGCACAGTACAATAGTAGCCTAGGCTATCTTCATACTATAGCTTAGCTGTCCCCTTCATACTTTCCTTGTCAATTCATTATCTTATAGAATACTTCCAAAAATCCTCAGGTAGGGCTAGGTTTTTTAATGTTTTATGGAAAGGATAAATATTGCTCTTGTGTCTGACATACACTGGTGGCTTTGATTGACGGGTGCTTTTATAGGGGTGTGCGTGTGTGCCCTTGACTTTTTCCACATTTTGKTGTGTTACAGCCTCAATTAAAAACAGATTATTTTATTTTTTATTGTCTCACCCATCTACACATTATACCGCATAATGACAAAGTGAAAACTTGTTATTAAGAAATTTTTGCACATTTATTTAAAATGAAATACAGAAATATATAATTTGTGTAAGTATTCACAAGCCTAAGTCAATACTTTGTAGAAGCACTTTTGGCAGCGATTACAACTGTGATTCTTTCTGGGTAAGTCTTTAAACTTCTTACGGCTGAAATCCCGCTTATGGGATTGATATGACAACAGCCAGTGGAAGTGCAGGGCACCAAATTCAAACAACAGAAATCTCATAATTAAAATTCCTCAAACATACAAGTATTTTACACCATTTAAAAAATAAACTTGTTGTTAATCGCACCACAGTGTCCGATTTCAAAAAGGCTTTACGACGAAAGCACACCAAACGATTATGTTAGGTCAGGAACTAATCACAGAAAAACACAGCCATTTTTCCAGCCAAAGAGAGGAGTCACAAAAAGCAGAAATAGAGATMAAATTAATCACTAACCTTTGATGATCTTCATCAGATGACACTCATAGGACTTCATGTTACACAATACATGTATGTTTTGTTCGATAAAGTTCATATTTATATCCAAAAATCTCAGTTTACATTGGCGCGTTATGGTCAGTAATGTTTTGCTTCCAAAACATCCGGTGATTTTGCAGAGAGTCACATCAATTTACAGAAATACTTATCATAAATGTTGATGAAAATACAAGTGTTATACATGGAATTATAGATCCACTTCTCCTTAACGCAACTGCTGTGTCAGATTTCAAAAGACTTTACGGAAAAAGCACACGCACATGCAATAATCTGAGTACAGCGCTCAGACACAAAAACAAGCCATACAGGTAYCCGCCATGTTGTGGAGTCAACAGAAGTCAGAAATAGCATTATAAATATTCACTTACCTTTGATGATCTTCATCAGAATACACTCCCAGGAATCCCAGTTCCACAATAAATGTTTGTTTTGTTCGATAAAGTCCATMATTTATGCCCAAATACCTCCTTGTTTGCGCRTTTAGGTCACAAATCCATATTCATGAGGCGCGAGCACTAGGTCCAGACRAAAAGTCTAAATGTTCCGTTGCAGTTCGTAGAAACATGTCAAATGATGTATGGAATCAATCTTTAGGATGTTTTTAACATACATTTTCAATAATGTTTCAACCGGAAAATTCCTTTGTCTTTAGAAATGCAATGGAACGCAGCTAACTCTCACGGGCGTGCGCGTGACTGAGCTCATGGCACTCTGTCAGACCTCTGGTTGAAACAGCTCTCATTCTCTCCCCCTTCACAGTAGAAGCCTCAGACAAGGTTCTAAAGACTGTTGACATCTAGTGGAAGCCTTAGGAAGTGCATTCGGACCAAATTTACACTGTATCTTGGATAGGTAAAGAGTTGAAAAACTACAAACCTCAGATTTCCCACTTCCTGGTTGGATTTTTTCTCAGGTKTTTGCCTGCCATATGAGTTCTGTTATACTCACAGACATCATTCAAACAGTTYTAGAAACTTCAGAGTGTTTTCTATCCGAATCTACTAATAATATGCATATCTTAGCTTCTGGGCCTGAGTAGCAGGCAGTTTACTCTGGGCACCTTATTCATCCAAGCTACTCAATACTGCCCCCCAGCCATATTAAAGMGCTTTCCACAGCTGGATTGTGCAACATTTGCCCAGTAATCTTTTCAAAATTCTTCTAGCTCTGTCAAATTGTTGTTGATCATTGCTAGACAACCATTTTCAGGTCTTGCCATAGATTTTCAAATCTGTAACTCGGCCACTCATGAACATTCACTGTCTTCTTGGTAAGTCACTCCAGTGTAGATTTGGCCTTGTGTTTTAGGTTATTGTCCTGCTGAAAGATGAATTAATCTCCCAGTGTCAGGTGGAAAGCAGACTGAACCAGGTTTTCCTCTAGGATTTTGCCTGTGCTTAACTCCATTCCGTTTATTTTATATCCTGAAAAACTCTCCAGTCCTTAACAATTACAAGCATACTGTCACGGCCGTTGAAAGAAGTGGACCAAGGTGCAGCGTGGTGAGTGTATATTTTACCTTTTTATTTAAAATGTCAGCTTTTCATTTTGTATTAATTTGTAAACATTTCAAAAAAGATCATTCCGCTTTGACATTATGGGGTATTGTGTGTAGGCCAGGTATAGAAACATCTAAATGGAATCCATTTTAAATGCAGGCTGCAACACAACCATATGTAGAAAAAGTAGTGCTAGGCAATTATTGCTTTTTGAGGTCGGTTTGTTGAAAAATAATCACGGTTTTCTGATAATTAATCATTTAAAAAAAACATTAAATGCACTATGCAACACAGAATAAAACAATTGATATAGGTCCCGTGATGGTAGTGACTGCCCATTACTGCTTATCACTTATTAACCATCATTTATTCACATTACTTTACTTTAATAAAATATTGCAGTTGTTGTGTAGCCTATATTACATTTTTATTTGATGACTTTATTATTTCATTCCAAGTCATCATCTCATCTCTATAGGGCTGCTGCCTATGCTGTCTGACAAAATCACTATTTTGTWTTTCTTCAAAGTAAATAAGGCATACTTTTATGACTGCTGAACACCAAATATCAATCATTTAGATCATGTATTTTCAGGTAGAGATACCTGGGCAAAGCATCAGGCTGGGTCTGATTTATCTCTAGAGAAACTGTGCAATGTGCRCATTGAGCTAAAAAAATAACTAATTGAACAATTAGTTGTTTAAAAATCGAAAAGTAATTCAGAAAGTTTCCTAAAGTAGCCTGTCTTTAATAAGAATCAAATGTTCCGGTCATGATTTAATCTTGTAAAATGACTATTTTCAGTAGCTTAGGCTACATTACTTCTCTCATTGCGGAGTCCTCTCTTTGAAGAACATAATGCCAATGCCACTGCCATTGAATGACCGCAGCAGGGTTTGTGAAGATTTGCAAATATTTCAGGAAAAATGGGTGAAAACCCATCAGACTTCATTCGAATGGTTTTGTGCTTTGAAATAGGATCTGTATTTGTTTTTTATTATGCAGAAAAGCCAAYAGACAAAGACAAGGTAGAAATATATATTTATTTTGACTCCGTTAATGTGTCAATACGAATATGGGAGATCCTCTCCAACCTGGCATTTCTTCATTTGTTGATAAATATTTCTAAGTAATAACCTGAATAATAATAATAATGAAATGCCATGATAATAATGAAGTGTAATGGCTTGTTTCAAATATCCATGTAAACAAGTGTACAAACAGAATTGTGACCTCCCCTTTATTGAACGGTTATGTCGGTGACCGTGTACAACCTCAAATTCCAAGACCGYCACAGCCCTAGTAATAAATGTAGCCTATTGCATCTGAGCAATAKATTATTAGGGACATCCATCAACGGCTATCTCCCTAATAAATTACAGCTTTTTCCAAATGAGGATTTCTTAATCAAAGTGTCAAATTATGAATCAGCTTATGTAACTGAAAAGATACTGAGATACAATAAGATAATGCTAGGTCAGCTGGCAAGTGTCTTCACTGGCACTACGGGATCCCGGAGGACATTGTGTCTGACCGTGGTCCTCAGTTCACCCGTGTCTGGAAGGCCTTCATGGAACGACTGGGGATCACGGTCAGCCTCACCTCTGGGTACCGTCCCCAATCAAATGGGCAGGTGGAAAGGGTAAATCAGGAACTGGGTAGGTACCTTCGTAGTTACTGTCAGGACCGGCCGGGGGAGTGGGCTGCATTTCTGCCTTGGGCAGAATATGYACAAAACTCCCTCCATCACTCCTCCACTAACCTCACACCCTTTCAGTGTGGCACCCTGGCACCGGAGTCAGATCGAAGCTCCTGCAGTGGACGATTGGTTTCGGCGCGCCGAGGAGGTATGGAACACCGCGCATACCCGCCTCCAACGCAACGTCCGATCGTCACAGCAGTGTGGCCCCGGTCTTTCACCCCGTTGACAGGGTCTGGCTTTCTACGAAGGACCTGCCCCTCCGCCTGCCCTGCTGGAAGCTGAGCCCGCAGTTTGTGGGGSCGCTCAAAGTCCTGAGGAGAGTCAATGAGGTGACTACAGCATCAATTACCGTATCTCACCCTCATTTCATGTATCTCTCCTCAGGCTAGTGGCCTTTTTGTTTATGGAGATATACTTTTTGATCACCACAGCGTTTTGGTTTCGTTACGTTTTAATCTATGGTGCTTAAATAAATTCAGTAGTTCTAAACCTGCGACTGCCTCCTGCCTACTCCTCTCTAGACCAGTGACAACTACAGGAAATGCAGGGCTGAGCACGCCCTCATTCACATCAATGGGGCTGTAGTAGAATGTGTTGAGAGCTTCAAGGTCTTTGGTTACGACACCGAACTGCAGTCAGGTCAAGACCCTGGCGAGGACAACGAACACGCAGACGACGAACACGCAGATGAGCCGGTTTCAGAAATTCTTTGGTTGTGCAAACCTACAGTTTCATCAGCTGTCCGGGTGGCTGGTCTGAGACGATCCAGGTTTTAAATCAACTCATGAATTTTACTGAATATATAGTAGSTATGGTCCCCTCTTATACCTAAATGTAATGACATTACATTTTTTTGCAGATTACTATCAATTACTTATCAACAGCTGTAACAAGTTGCACAGTGTAGGAAATCCTCAATGCTACCCTAGTTTATAGAAATACCATATTACTCAACTGAAACAATGTTCTACAGAGTGCCTGTGTGTGTTTTGCCTAACATTACTCAGGTTCAAACCTGCAAGCTGACTATGAAATAGTGTATGCCTATTGTGATCATAACATCTGACCAGCAGCCTGCTCTGACAGGCCCTCACCCATCCACCATGGGTTTAGGCAGGATACCTCAGCGTCCACAGCAACAGAAGAATCCTCCTCGCTTAGTTATGTAGCTGAAGATGAATAGATGGAAAGATCATCAGAGATAAGCAGCATCACGGTTCACAGCCAGCCAACCTCATAGGTAGAAAACAATAATCAGCTGTGTGTGGTTGTATCAGCTGTGTGTGGTTGTATCAGCTGTGTGTGGTTGTATCTGCTGTGTGTGGTTGTATCAGCTGTGTGTGGTTGTATCAGCTGTGTGTGGTTGTATCTGCTGTGTGTGGTTGTATCAGCTGTGTGTGGTTGTATCTGCTGTGTGTGGTTGTATCTGCTGTGTGTGGTTGTATCAGCTGTGTATGGTGGAATATTAACAGAATATAAAATCAGTAAAGCTGTCTGACTTTAGTCAGTAAACTGCATTCAGTGGTGTAAAGTACTTAAGGAAAAATATTTTTAAAATACTACTTAAGTCGTTTGTTGCAGYAGCTGTACTTTACTTTACTATTTATATTTTTGACTACTTTACTTTTACATCACCACATTCCTATAGAAAATAATGTACTTTTTACTCCATTCATTTTCCTTGACACCCAAAAGTACTCGTTACATTTTGAATGCTTAGCAGGACAGGAAAATGGCCCAATTCACACAGTTATCAAGAGAACATCCCTGGGCATCCCCTGCCTCTGATCTGGCGGACTCATTAAACACAAATGTTTCATTTGTAAAGGATGTTTGCGTGTTGTAGTGTGCCCCTGGCTATCTGTAAATTAAAATTAAAATACTAAATTGTGCTGTCAGGTTTGCTTAATAGAAGCAATTTGAAATTATTWATACTTTTACTTCTGATTCTTAAGTATATTTTTGCAATTACATTTACTTTTGATGCCTAAGTATATTTACTTTTACTTGAGTCATTTTCTATTAAGGTATCTTTACTTTTACTCAAGTATGACAATTGGGTACTTTTTCTACCACTGATTGCATTTCCCCATTGGGGGCTACGTCAGTCCACTGCCATTGAGGAAAGTGTGAGGCTTGGCAAGCCACGGATCAAAGGAGCCTGTTGTCTGAGGAACTGAGTGAGGCTGAGGTAACACATGCCTTATCCCCAGATAATGTTATATAAAAAACTCTAATCTACTGGGTACAAGACATGTTCGTGCACAAGACATGTTCGTCAGAGATCCAGGRTGTCTGTTCTCTGGTGAGCCTGCAGCACCTGCTGACAGCACTGCATAAGACTYTWTWYTYTTTWWTTTTTTTTATTTAACTAGGCAAGTCAGTTAAGAGCAAATTCTTATTTACAATGACGGCCTWCCCCGGCCAAACCCGAACGACGCTGGGACAATTGTGCTCCACCCTATGGGACTCCCAATCATGGTGGGATGTGATTCAGCCTGGATTCAAACCAGGGACTGTAGTGACGCCTCTTGCACTGAGATGCAGTGCCTTAGACTRCTGCGCCACTCGGGAGCCCAGGGGATTTATGGACCCTGTCCGAGTACGCTGTGGGTAGCCCAAGGGATTTCTTCCGTACTAGACTATATTTATCTGTGTGTTTGTGTGTGTGAGAGAGATACAGAGACATGTCTTTGTACCTGTCACTATGTGCGTCCATGTGAGTCCATGTCCGTGTGTGGCCCAGAGGCGGATGTCATTTCTGAGCKGATAACGTGGCATGGGTTCAGTCTGTTTCTTCTCCTTCTCACTACGTAGTGCCTGTCCCTGACTCTGGTCTTGACCAGCCAGACAAGAGGAGTGATGGATAGGGCTRGAAACACTGTCAGCCAGGTACAGAACCACTCACCCTTCTCCCTCTCTGCCTGCCTATCTAKCTGTGTCATCATAATGAAGAGCAGGCCTATTAGCCTGTCATGGTTGCTGTACACAGCCCTTTACACATCCTTCTTTTTTCTCCTCTCGTGTGTGTCCTGGAAGGCCTGATGGAGCGGAGCAGAGTGGAGAGGAGTGGAGCGGCGCCCGGGGAACAGTGGGTTAACTGCCTTGCCYAGGGCCAGAATGACAGATTTTTACCTTGTCAGCTCGGGGATTCGATCCAGCAACCTTCCGGTTACTGGCCCAACGCTCTAATCACTAGGCTACCTGCGCGCACRTTAGCTCAACCGTCCCGCGGGGGGGACACCGATCCTGTAGAGGTTTTAACCTCAAGTTCAACACCCACTGTTTAAGTCAATAAACAGTAGAAGTGGTATTGTCCAACCTCTTGAATGATAGGGCAACAATTAGGATCCCGCCTAAATAGACATACCCAAATGTAAATATTTTTCATGAGATGGCCATCAACAATAATTGGTAAAGTTGCCTAGTTTTAGAAAGGTCTGGAACTCACCTTTCTGAGAAAAATAGTTCTAAATTGCTAAGGTGCACTCACTTTTGAGGACACAAGCTCAAGTACATAGTACAAATATTACGAAAATATGAAAAATCATACATTATTTTTTTACTATTCAACAAATGTGGGGAAATAGGAATTTTAATTACTGAAACGCCCTCTAAATGTATTAACAATCAAATTATAAAATACTTACTATAAGATTTCACCTTTGTCATAACTGTAAAACAAATATGATCATACTTAGTGACAGTACAATATTGRCACTATTTCATATAACTGACGACAACATCCACTGAGCAACTCAGAGACCCCATTCAAATGTGTGCAGACTCGTTACAACTTCAGCTTTAAGCACAAAGTGATTTCGTCCATCTGTGACCAAGAGAAATGGATCTTGTTTCAATTCTATTAAATGATTAAGTATTTTTTCATGTCAAGACTGTTTCATATGCGCTATTGCAAGCGCAGCTGTGAGTGTCACAGGCACAGGAAATTGTTCCTTTGTCTGGATAGGCCAGAAAATGTGACACGTCACTCCCTATGCAAATGTGGAGGGGGGTTCAAATAGAAAATGTGTGGCTTTCAAACTTTGCAGAAAATGTAAATGTTAATATTATTCATAAAGATATATTTCATGTTATGTTTAGGAATTTGTGTTTTTTAGGGCAGTGGTTCCCAATTTTTTTTGAACCATGACACACCTTGATATAGAATATTCTGCGGCACACCTAAAATGTCCTTATTAATTTATTTTGTGGTAATGACCTCCATCTCATCTGAAGCATACTGCAAATTATCTATTTTCTGAGACAAACTTTTAATAGATGAAATAGTGTTTATTTGAACGATTTTAAWAGTTTGCATAGTTCCTTACTCATGGTGATTMATTTGTGTGTACCCCTTTAAGAGTGTCCTGCAATCCACACCAGAAAGATTTTCTTTTAGCTCTSTTAAAATATGTCTTCAGTTTTGAACAGTTTGAGCTAGAGATGAGAGKTTTTYTGCATTGTAAAAGGTGCAACCACGGACACAAGGCCATGCTCTGTTTTTTATCTATGGCAGAGACTGTAGTATAGCTAAGCCTAGTCAGACTTGCATATGCTAATGATTCTCACAGGTGACGTAAAATTATACAAATTACTTTGCTCTTGATGCGCCCCCCTCAGATGATTMAAATGTAACAGCCTGAGCACAACAGACCTGAAACAATGATACAGATGTAACCATGCGCCGTAAAATGTATTATCTGAGYGGCACTGGTGCTCCCAAGTCAAAATGACATGTACATTCCACAGGTCACATTTGTGAGATAATTTTTTTTTAATCAAGAGTAGCAAAAAATGTACGGCACACCTGAGAGTTCCTCAAGGCACACCAGTTGAAAACCACTGAGCTAGAGAAGCTGTCTACACACTGGGCACAGACGTCAATTCAACATCTATTCCACGTTGGTTCAATGTAATTTCATTGAAATGACGTGGAAACAATGTTGATTCAACCAGTGTGTGCCAAGTGGGTAGCCCTTTAGCTGYCTACATGTATGTTAAAGTGACCAGCAAAGGATGAAAATGTACTGTAGGTACTCACACCAAGAAGTGGTAGAGGAAGCATCTCAATCCAGCGGGTCTCTCTAGGAAGTTGTAGACATCCCCCTGCATGCTAGTCTTGGTGACGTAGGGGCTCTGGGAGTGTATGGTGGAGCGCAGCCGGCTGGCTGGAGGGAGAGGAGAGTTAGGGCAGTAGGCAGGGGGCCGGCCGTCGATCTGCAGCGGTGGGTCCTTTGTGTCCGTCTGCGCGCTGGAGGGAGTGTTTGATCCATTATTCACCGCTGTGGGCTCCAGTTTCAGTGAAACAGGAGAGTAGCRTGTACTGTCAGCAGCAGCAGCGGCAGCCTCATCCAGGGCCAGGGACCTGTCACTGTCCATGGTGCCCATGCCTTGGCTCCTACCCATGGGGCTCGGTCCCGGGTTGGTAAGGCTGGTGGTGGCATGACAATTTGGCCCGAAGGTCTTGGATCCTCCACCACCACTACCACCGTAGTCTCTSTGCGCACGGTTCAGCAGTTGAAAGGGACATCCTCTCTTCTCGCTCATACTGTCAAAGAGAACAGTCCGGTTCAAAGGAGCAGGAGGCTGGGTTAAAGGTCAGACAGGTMCAGGTGGGAGGAGATAAACAGCTAATGACGAGGCACGTCCACCCCAGAGGCTAAAGCGCTCTTTGTTAGGCTACAGAACTGCAGAGGAGAAGAGGAGATCAAATAGGTTAGATCTAATGGGCCGTGTGATCACAGTGACAGTTGAACCCTGTAACACAGTACAGTACCAGTCACCAACCCTCTGAGATGGTTGGCACTTTGCATGCTTTGGTTCTGACCAAGCCCGACACTTAAACCCTAAACAGCAACTAATGAAATAATCATTAAGACCTTGATTAGATGAAATAGGGTGTTTGTGCTGCACTGAAGCAAAAGCTGACAGCCACAACATGTAGCTCTCCAGGAACAGCCTTTCAGCCTCCGACGACAAGGACTTGTTTCCATAATCTGTTCCCCACTTTTAAGACCCAGGTCAGTCTCCTTAAGGAAAARGTATTACCCATACTATACTGAACAATAATATAAAYGCAACATGTAAAGTATTGGTCCCATGTTCCATGAGCTGAAATAAAAGATCCCAGAAATGTTGCATAGGGACAAAAAGGTTATTTCTCTCAAATGTTGTGCACAAATTTGTTTACATCCCTGTTAGTGAGCATTTCTCCTTTGCCAAGATAATCTAGCCACCTGACAGGTGTGGCATATCAAGAAKCCGATTAAACAGCATGGTCATTACACAGGTGCACCTTGTGCTGGGGACAATAAAAGGCCACTCTAAAATGTGCAGTTTTGTCACACAACACAATGCCACAGATGTCTCAAGTTGAGGGAGCGTGCAATTGGCATGCTGACTGCAGGAATGTCCACCAGAGCTGTTACTAGAGCATTGAATGTTAATTTCTCTACCATAATCCGCCTCCAAATGTCATTTTTGAGAATTTGTCAGCACGTTCAACCGGCCTCAAAAACACAGACCACGTGTAACCACGCCAGCCCAGGAACTCCACATCTGGCTTCTTCACCTGTGGGATCATCTGAGACCAGCCACCTGGACAGCTGATGAAACTGTGGGTTTGCACAACCAGGAATTTCTGCACAAACTGTCAGAAACCGKCTCATGGAAGCTCATCTGCATGCTCGTCGTCCTCACCAAGGTCTTGACCTAAATGCAGTTCGGGGTCGTAACCGAGAAGTGTGCTCTTCACGGATTAATCCCGATTTCAACTGTACCGGGAAGATGGCAGACAGCATGTATGGCGTCGTGTGGGCGAGCGGTTTTCTGATGTCAATGTTTTGAACAGAGTGCCCCATGGTAGTGGTGGGGTTATGGTATGTGCAGGCATAAGCTACGGAAAACGAACACAATTGCATTTTATCRACTTCATGTTTCAGCATGATAATGCACAGCCCCATGTCACAAGGATCTGTACACAAGTTTGGGATGCTCTTGATCGACGTGTACGACAGCATGTTCCAGTTCCCGCCAATATCCAGCAACTTCGCACAGCCATTGAAGAGGAGTGGGACAACATTCCACAGGACACAATCAACAGCCTGATCAACTCAATGCGAAGGTGATGTGTCACGCTGCTTGAGGWAAATGGTGGTCCCAACAGATACTGACTGGTTTTCTGATCCACGCCACTAYTTTCTTTTAAARGTATCTATGACCAACATATGCATATCTGTATTCCCAGTGATGTGAAATCCATAGATTAGGGCCTAATGAATTCATTTCAATTGACAGATTTTCTTATATGAACTGTAATTCAGTAAAATCTTTGAAATTGTTGCATGTTGCGTTAATTTTTGTTCAGTGTAATTAGTGCATTTTCCTTTTCTGGTGGATGATGCTAGAGAAGGAGATGGAGAGACAGAGGGTAAAGGAGCTTGGATATGATAGACTATGCCTGAGATGGCATATCTTACCTTGTATTCATCCTTCATATGTGCCGTTGCTATAACTCACTTGTYTACAATGGGAAATCAGACATTAACACTTCCAGGTCTCAGAATCTCAGAATGTTCTGTTCTTGTCCAAAGTTCAAATATGAATCTGACGACTTGTGCCTGTACTTAAGTAGAAGTCACATCCCAGGCCTGAGCCCTGAGAGCTCACACAGAGGATTCTGGTCCATTAATGTTGCAAGGGGATGAGGACGGACAGGGGATTACCATTGTGACTATGGATTTGGAGAAGTGTGTCATCTCTATGCGTCATCATTATAGCTATCTCCTTTCACATGTGATCTGTTTACATCAACACAACCAACAGACACAATACTGGTAACTTATCTCAAACTGGTAATGATGATGGATGTCAAGCGGTCCAAAGTTGAGAGGCATTAGACCATCTTGGTAACAGATAACGTGTGTGTGTGTGTGTGTGTGTGTGTGTGTGTTGTGTGTTGTGTTTGTGTGTGTGTGTGTGTCACCCTGCATGATAGATTCCTTAGCCAATGGTAGAGACCAGAGGTCACCACACACAAGGTCTACAACACATTTATAGAGGGTCACACAAGAGCTTTACCTCAGGTGAAATACCACCCTGATAGCATTGACTGAATTTAGGCCATAGTCCATCATGTCCAAGCTCCTCTACCCCCTCTCTCTCCCTTTCCTTCTTATTCTCTATAGACCAGCATCATCCACCATAAATCATCATCATCATCCACCATCATCCACCAAAATCATGGCCACTATTCAGTAGGTGTCAAAACCTTTTCCTTAAGGAAATTGACCTGGGTCTGAAAAGTGAACGGATCATGGTCACTAAATCCGTCGGAAACAAGTCTTTGTGGTGTGAGGCTGGAACGTAACAGGAGCTAGCAACCCTCCACCGTGCCTGTCCTYCACAGCAGATAACGTGATGACAGTCTGTTCTCACAAACACTGCTGCTGTCACCAGGCCATAGATTSAGTTTCTCTGCTACACTGGACAACCATCAAACACACAAAAACTCTGTYAGGCATTGGAGTCCTTGGGCATAGGAGTTACCTTCAGTTATCATCTTCTTAACCTTACAGTAGCATCTTAWTACTTTGAATATTCAAATATTTAGGACCAAACATGGTTTATGCAAAACACGTTTGTTGAAAATGGTCTTGKAAGTGAATTAGAAGCTATTTGAGCCACTGTAACAATGATGATTAGAGCACATCTGTAATTATGTTTATCTTTACCTGTATAAGAAACTGACAACCGACCTATAAATGTATGTTTTGAGCCATCAAACTAACAGATCAGATGTGTTGGATGAGCTTTCAAAAACATGTATCTGCCAGACAACACAAAATACAGAAATATTTGCAATGGAATATTAGGATGTTTCCATTTCAGCGATTAGTTATTTCAAATGTCCTATAGGGATATAACTCTTAACATATTTTATTGTAAAAAGTAATCATTTCAGATAGCCCAAATTAATTTAATGTTAAAATAAAAAKAAAAGTGAACTTACCTTTCAGCTGAGGACATTCAGTTCCCTTCAAAGTGGTACCCAGATGTAAGACGTGTTTGTGCGTAAATTACAGTGGACACCATGGAAAAAGGGAACATTAGAATACAGAAATTAGAAGAAAAAAACAACTCAGGTAGTTGTTTCTATCCTTTCGCAGCTTGTCTCTGAAGTGCGTCTGTCACGAACTGGATAGTGTTGTGCTTGCTAAAAGCAACAGCTGGTGGCAGTACGCGCACGGCGGCAGGGATGCTGCTGAAATACACTGGAACCTTTCATCTTGTGCTCAACATTATCCACCTGACGCACGTGACCTCAGCGGCGCAAATAAATTGTATTGTCTACCAAGGATGAACCAAGTAAGATTATGAATACAATCAGAAACACTAGCGTACTTTTTTAGATAATGATCATGWGAGCTAGGATATCCCAAGTTTAACAGTTGAATGGCCTAAATAGTCCATAAACACTAGCMTGGGTACCAGTCTCTTTAGCTAATCCACTCCCTGTACTCCATGTCATGTGCCAAAGAAACTGACTTTAGTCTGCCAACTTCAAATATGAATATTCTGATTAAATATGAATCCTATTCGATAAACCTCACACCTATCCTCCAATCACAACGATTATGCAAATATTGGAACACCTTTTTTTCTTCACAGAACACGTTGGTATCCGATTGCTATAGCAACCATTTTCTGTTTGTCCAGAGATGAAACCAGTCTGTCAAAAGTTGCAAACTCATGTCTAAATTCTCAAACTAAATACATACTGCAATTCCAACCAGAAAACGTCTTAGGTTTGATTTTAAGCCTCGAAATACAACAACTTGCCTAGCTACCTGGTAAATGTTTGTTTTTGACGTTGTTATACATTCTAATTATATTTTCTAGGCTTGACATGTTGTCATGGAAAATAGTCATGTTATATCCAACAASCAATGAGCAATTCAAATCCAGCACATACTGAACATTGAGATTGCTGAAAGGCCAGTATCTTTGGTAAGGAGTGGCATGAACAAGAGTGGAATGTTAGCTGAGGAGACTGGTACTCAAACTACATAAACACAATTAAATGTTATATGAGCTCTTAAAATGTAGTCTAACAGATAAAGAAATTCGGAAATTCTAAAATAGGCATACATTTTACGAAATACATAATAAACCTTTGTTGGCTAAATGCTTTCACCTGTTCGCAAATTGCAGTTCATTATCTATATCAAAGGGGGGCACTGATACCAATCTTGTCTGCGCGTTCTGTTTCGCAAAAAAAAACTGTCCCTCTCGACTTGCCATAGGTTGACATTACATGGTCAAACATGGCTGCACACACAATGAACAAATCCATTTTGTCCTTAGGACAAATAAATGGTCGCATTTATGGAATTCATGTGCTTAACCCGTTAAATAGGGCTACATGCGCGACGGCGTTGTCTACTAATAATTCTCGTCAGAATAAAGGTGAGTTTACATGCAATATGCTGTCACGACGAGGAACCTGCTAACATGGTCCCGATTGTCTAATTGTTTCCTAAGAAAATTAGACAACATGGTTAGCTTCATTTAAAAACGTTTTTTAATGTAACCTTTATTTTACTAGGCCGTTAAGAACAAATTCAGATTTACAATCACGGCCGGTTGTGATACAGCCTAGAATCGAACCAGTGTGTTTGTAGTGATGTCTCTAGCACTGAAATGCAGTGCCTTAGACCGATGCGCTACTCGGGAGCCCAATGAAATTGGATATGTTTTTCTGACACAATCAATATCAATTTTAGGCTTTCCTAACAGAAGCCCACGGAGAGAGGTGAGGAACAAGTAATGTTTGTTGTAACGAGTCAAAGTTCATGATACTCACTCGAACACAGGTGGGATTGCAAATGTTSATAAACGTGTGCAAAACAAATATTTTCCAATCCAAGCGTAGYTAGCGGATTGTAACGGGCTAATGTGATGGATGCTCCATTAGCAGTTACAGGATAGGTGCTGTTTGGTACGGAGGTAAAGACAGTTTCAGGTTGGATATTCACCTGTAGTTTTCCTTGCGTCCACCAACAGCAGTTAGGGACCGTCAACATAGTGACACATCACATTTTTCACATTTCAATAGCTCTTTAACCATTATTCCTAAAACGTTCAAAACTGGTTCTAGCTAACCCGGTGGCAACCACATTGAGCACACGTTTTTTTTTTGTCGATTTACATCTCGCACTATTTTAAATTATTCATTTACATTTTTTTAAATTTAATAGCTCTTTGGTCATGTGACCTACTGACTTAAAACAAGGGTCAGAATGTACACTCAGCGGCCCTACACGTTCCACACCCTTTAGTTTGTCCATTTTCATCTCACTCAATTTTCCATTAATTTTCCATGTTTTGCAATGTTTCTAATATCAATAGCTTCTTGGTCATGTGACCTACTGACCACAAACAAGGTTCAGAATGTCCACTGACTACCCTTCTATATTGCACACCCTTTAGTTTGTCCATTTTCATCTCACACGATTTGACATTAATTATTCAAAATGTTACATTTCAATAGCTCCTTGGTCATGTGACATACTGACTTCAAACATGGTTCAGAATGTCTACTCAGTGGGCCTACACATTGCACATCCTTTAGTGTGTCCATTTTCATATCACACGATTTTACATGAATTTGCCTACTCTGCCCCACTGAAGGACAGTGTCACTCACACACTTGTTCACTTGGGCCTTCTCCCTGGGGCCTTCCTGACCTCCAGGTAGGCCCACATTGACCTGGTGACCTCTGACTCCTGGCCTCTAGGCCTACACTCCCTGCCCGCCTGCCTGCCCTGGGCCTGAGAGTGTGTAGCTTACTCCCTGGAACTACAGACTAGAGGTCGACCGATTAATCGGAATGGCCGATTAATCGGGCCGATTTCAAGTTTTCTTAACAATCGGAAATCGGTATTTTTGGGCGCCGATTTGCCTATTTATTTATTTTTTTATATATTTTTTTACACATTTATTTAATCTTTATTTAACTAGGCAAATCAGTTAAGAACACATTCTTATTTTCAATGACGGCCTAGGAACAGATTTTTAACCTTGTCAGCTCGGGGGATCCAATCTTGCAACCTTACAGTTAACTAGTCCAATGCTCTAACACCTGATTACATTGCACTCCACGAGGAGCCTGCCTGTTAGCGAATGCAATAAGCTAAGGTAAGTTGCTAGCTAGCATTAAACTTATCTTATAAAAAAACAATCAATCAATGACTGTCATTGCTCCAATGTGTACTTAACCATAAACATCAATGCCTTTCTTAAAATCAATACACAAGTATATATTTTTAAACCTGCATATTTATCTAAAAGAAATCCAGGTTAGCAGGCAATATTAACCAGGTGAAATTGTGTCATTTCTCTTGCGTTCATTGCACGCCGAGTTAGGGTATATGCAACAGTTTGGGCCGCCTGGCTCTTTGCGAACTAATTTGCCAGAATTTTACGTAATTATGACAACATTGAAGGTTGTGCAATGTAACAGGAATATTTAGACTCATGGATGCCACCCGTTAGATAAAATACGGAATGGAATAAACGTTTTGTTTTCGAGGTGATAGTTTCCGGATTAGTCAAAGGTATATGGTTTAGAGAGAAATAGTCGACGCGTTATAATTCCTGTAATAACTTGCGGCTGAATTTAAAAGGGGTTCCTTCGTTATTTTACCGTTCATGTCTTCCATAGAGAATGTCTTGATCTACTTCAAATAAGGTCTGTGTTTCGTGCAGGCTTAAACCGCCTCGACGTTTTGATACCYGTGTAAATCTCACTAGGATAAGGTAACGTTTGTCAACATATTTTCATAAATCCACTCTACAATTTTTTTTATCTTCGCTTTTTTTTCCGTTTATCAGAGTTACCTTGTCCTATGGATATCTACACAGTTATAAAATTGGCACGGTGATGTAAGCCTACACGAAACACAGACCTTATTTTAAGTGAATCTAAAAATATCCTATGAAATAAATGAAGGAACCGCTTTTCAGATTTTGCTAGAAGGTGTCATGGGAATTATGACTCGCACTTTGGTTGTCAATTCTTACCATGCCCATTATTAAAATAGGATTTCCTACATATAGAAATTAAAGTTTTTGTTTTCAACATTCATCACAGGTAACTTAAACTCTATTTTTATTCAAACAGTTGAGAGTATTTGTCTCCTAAGCAGACTTCAGTATCATTGTCATTTCAGAGCTGTGTGTGTGTATTTATGTATTATATTAAGTTAAAATGTGTTCATTCAGTATTGTTGCAATTGTCATTATTACAAAAATGTGTGTATGATATATATATATTAAAAACTTTAAAAAATATATATATTAAAAACTTTTAAAAAATATATATATAAATCAGCCGATTTAATCGGTATCGTCTCTTTTTGTCCTCCAATAATCGGTATCGGCATTGAAAAATCATAATCGGTCGACCTCTACTACAGACCTCCAGGCCTCCACACCTACTCTCCCTACCTGGTCATCACCCCTCTCCCCTGGCCTTAGAGTATAGCTTACTCCCTGGAATTACTAAGAAATCTATAGTCCCACTGTCAGGAACCACGTGCGCCTGGTGATCCGCCCACTTTTTTCTGCTCACAGACTAAGTCCCCACTCCAACCTCCATGGCCTGAGTGCTGCCCCTGAGTCCGGCCACCCCTGCTTGGACTCAGTGCCCCCCGCCTTGATGGAGGCCTCCTTGTGCACCTAGTAACCTGAAACAAGYTCTGTGCACCTGGTGACCCGCACGCTTTTATCCGCTCATAGACTAAGTCCCCAACCTCCACAGCCTGAGTACTGCGCCCAGCCCCTGAGTAACTCCCAGTGGTATCATCAGAGGCTTTTCTGTCTTACAAACTGGACATCAGTTGCCACTACTAACCTTCAGCAGACTTTAACTGTTTATTTTTTACACCCAATCTGCATGAAGTGCCAGTGCAATACTTATAGGCTTGAGAACCAAATACCCCTCACAGTATCTAGCGGCAACAGAAAATAATAATCATCCCCTTTCAATCAATTGCTTGCCCAGTCAGCCCTCCGGGACAGAACCATAGGAACCACCTTTACCAGCGCTTCATTGATATTCCTCACTTTGACATGAGGGGGGGGTCACAGTCACCCCACGGGTGATTTTGAGTGTGACCACGACAGGTGAGTACGCTCCTTTGAATTTCATGAAGTTGACATTCAGTGATCCGTGCCCAGTGGGAACCTAGGCTTCTTCCATCTGTTTTATGGTTCCGTAGCAAATCAATGGGTGTGGATGGTACTACCCACATCAGATGTAGGCCTCCCTCCCCAGATAAGCTGGCCATACCTCTTCCCACTTCGTAGGGCATGAGCCAGATCCATGCAATGCCCTATCATTGCGGGGCCAATGGGTTTAGTATCCGCCTCAAGTCTAGTGAGCGTAGAGGAGACCTCCCCACCTACAATGTGTGGGGCTGGGGAGATCCACGAGAAGGGCCTGGCGAGCGTCTAGAGTTGCCGCCGCCGGACCCAATCCCCCACCGGTCTGCCTTCGGCCCACTGACTGACACCACCCCGACGAACTCTCGCACGCAGCCCCTTGTGAGACCACACACGAGAGACCGCGAGATGGGCCGCACAACGAGCTTCCAATGGTGGTGAGAGGAGGGCGACRGAGCGACTGCTCCCCTAGAGGCGGCTCGAGCCCAGCCCCACTTCGCACCCCAGCCTGACCGACCCAGCCGTTAGAGCCAATCTTTATCCCGAAGTTACGAATCTCTTTTGCCAACTTCCCTTACCTACATTCTTATAACATGCCAGAGGCTGTTCACCTTGGAGACCTGCTGCGGATATGTATACGGCCCGGCATGAGATTTAAAACCTCTCGCTCTGATTTTCAAGGGCCAGGGAGAGCTCACCGGACGGTGCCGAAACTACAACACTTTCCAGGGCTTGGGCCCCTCTCTCTCACAAAGAAAAGAGAACTCTCCCCGGGGCTCCCGTCAGCTTCTCCGGGATCGGTCGCGTTACCACACTGGATGCCTCGCGGCGCCCATCTCCGCCAGTCCGTGGACATTCTGAATCTTGTTTGAGTCCAGTAGGTCATATTACTAAGGAGCTATTGAAATTAGAAAGTTTGAAAAATGTATGTAAAAATGTGTGAGATGAAAATGGACAAACCAAAGGGTGTGCAATATAAAAGGGTAGTCAGTGGACATTCTGAACCTTGTTTGAGCCAATGAGCTATTGAAATTCGAATGTAAAAAAAAAAGAAAAAAAAAAGTTTAATTCAACTAGGAATACAAAATGCTGCTCACATTTCCACATGTTTATTCGCTTTGGAAAGCTAATTAATGTCAAAATCGTGAAAATAATACCTGTGCAATGCTGTGCGCAATTTTTCCGGTATCATGACACTTTATTTGGAGTCTGTGGCTCAAGTGGTTTGGAAGCTATTGAGGTTTGAAAGCGCGAATATCCGTCGAATATCCAACCTGAAACTGTCTACCGCGGTCTGTTTGGTGTACCACAGAAAATGTTTGAGCAACCTTAAAGAGCGATAGCTTCGTCCCGCAACTAGACATTTTAAATGTATATTAACAATTTAGACTTTTACTTGTAATGTTACAGATAACATAATAATAACTGAGCATTTTCAAAAGTCTGACGAAGCACCTGCAACTAGACAGGGGACATGTTTTTGAAGATACTGTACGTTTGGCCAAATCAAGAACGAAGGTGGTATCGCCAAATTGTACCACTTTCACATTAGCTCGTTACAATCTTAACTAATCCAAATGTAGATTTTTGGTTGGGTTTTATAGCAGTAAAGATTAAAAACATTACATACTGGCAGATGTAGCCGTACAAGTTAGCTAATTACCATAAGTGAATAACGTTATCATAGTTCCAAGGTGTTAATGGTGAGAATTGTTTGCACTCCATACCTGGGCGGCATCCACAATTTTCTTGTCACCTAAATAAATACAACTTTCTGGTCACTTGTGTGCTAGTCTCACAAGCCATCATTGCTACCTGTGTGCTGAAGTAAACAGTGACCCATGACCCAACATAGTGCCCTCTAGTGTACAAATTAAGTGGAAATATACAAAGACATTAAAAATATATAGACTACACAACCCAACAAGCACGCCAACATGACTCTTTCTGGCTACAGCACATTATGGTCCCTGGGTAGAGGCTCACGTCATGAAATCAGCCCAGATAATTTACCAATAAAACTAATTCTGAGGAATGTATTATCAAGTTTAGACRAAGCTGTATATTGACAGAAATAAAGCTTTATTTTGAAGTTGTTGTGACATCTCTATTTAGTCGCCTTTTTCTCTGTTCCCTGTCTCCATGGTGTGTCAGGCGGGTGACCCCAGGACAGATAGGATGCCTGTAGACCAGGACTGGACAGCAGTGTACCCGACCGCTGCCCCCTTCAGACAGGGCTCTGTGCCCCTGCCTGTCCGCATGGGCTTCCCAGTGAAGAGAGGGGTGCCTCCGGAGAAGGGCAACCTAGAGCTCATCAAGGTCAGTTCCTCACCTCCAACCTGACATGTCAGAGCTTTTGATTATGCATTGGGATGGAAATCATTTGTACCATTTAAGGCATATTGTATTGTGCTGTCAGATCATACAGGCATTTATGAAAACTCTTGTCTGTTTCAGATTCCAARCTTTTTGCATTTAACTCCAGCAGCCATAAAGAAACACTGCAAAGCTCTAAAGCGTAAGTCACTAAGTGCTTATTGGGTGGTAGTATTTAATTAACAATTATACAACGGGTGGGTCTAATCCTGGATGTTGATTTGGTTAAAACCGCGTTCCAGCCGGTGTCTATTACACAAGATACCACCGGCTAAGGGTATGAAGTTGAAATGCCTATTCACTATTCCATCTGACTGCGCAATCCACTGTCTCATCAGCCCAGCCAGGCATGTTATATACTAGATCTCCACTGTAAAAAAGCATCGAGATATTATCTCACTTTTTTTGGGGGGGACTAGCGTTTGGTTTTCAACAGTGGAGATTTGTATTAACTTTGTTGTCTCCAACATTTGCAACATTGTTTCAATATTGAAATTCGACCTCCAGCTGTCCTGTAGTTCTGATTGTGTCAGGAAATCGAAAGTCGAAATCCAGTCGAAATCATTTTTTATGTTTCCTTTTAATGAACTAGGCAAGTCAGTTAAGAACAAATTCTTATTTTCAATGACGGCCTAGAAACAGTGGGTTAACTGCCTTTTTCAGGGACAGAACAACAGATTTTCTTTACCTTGTCAGCTCGGGGATTCGATCTTGCAACCTTTCGGTTACTAGTCCAATGCTCTAACCACCAGGCTACCTGTGCCTCATGAATCGGCATCATTTTTATACACTACCATTCAAAAGTTTGGGGTCACTTAGAAATGTCCTTGTGTTCGAAAAGTTATTAAAAATGCATCCATTAAAATAACATCAAATTGATCAGAAATATAGTGCAGACATTGTTAATGTTGTAAATGACTATTGTAGCTGGTAACGGTAGATTAATTTTTTCCCTAGCCACCGTGCTTCTACTTCTGCATTGCTTGCTGTTGGGGTTTTAGGCTGAGTTTCTGTACAGCACTTTGTGACATCAGCTGATGTAAAAAAGGGCTTTATAAATACATCTAATCTTTAATGGTATATCTACATAAGCGTACAGAGGCCCATTATCAGCAACCATCACTCCTGTGTTCCAATAGCACAGCATGTTGTGTTAGCTAATCCAAGTTTATTGTTTTAAAAGGCTAATTGATCATTAGAAACACCTTTTGCAATTATGTTAGCACAGCTGAAAACTGTTTTGCTTATTAAAGAAGCAATACAACTGGCCTTTAGACTAGTTGAGTATCTGGAGCATCAGCATTTGTGGGTTCGATTACAGGCTCAAAATGGCCAGAAACAAAGAACTTTCTTCTTGTTCTGAGAAATGAAGGCTATTCCATGTGAGAAATTGCCAAGAAACTGAAGATCTTGTACAACGCTGTGAACTACTCCGTTCAGAGAACAGCACAAACTGGCTCTTAAAAAAAAGTGGGAGGTCCTGGTGCACAACTGAGCAAGAGGACAAGTACATTAGTGTCTAGTTTGAGAAACAGATGCCTCAAGTCCTCAACTGGCAGCTTCATTAAATAGTCCCGCAAACACCAGTCTCAACGTCAACAGTGATGAGGCGACTCCGGGATGCTGGCCTTCTAGGCAGAGTTTCTCTGTCCAATGTCTGTTCTTTTGCCCATCTTAATCTTTTCTTTTTATTGGCCAGTCTGAGATATGGCTTTTTCTTTGCAACTCTGCCTAGAAGGCCAGCATCAATGTTCAACTTGCAGATCGATGTGCCACAGAGTGGACTCTGAAATTTGCAATGGCACCATGCAATGCACCCTGGACTGAAGAGGCAGACATAGGAGAAATGTGTTAGATCCTCTGTTAAATTACACAGTTCTTGAGGTTGGAATAACGCAAGAATATGATCAATGGCTCATTCGAGAGAAGACAACCTTGCGAGTTGACATTGCCCAGTATTGAAATCTGACATGTATGATAGACAATTTCACAATCTAAAAGTCTTATTTCTATTAACTTCCAGTGTAGTGAGAGTGGCTTTATCGTAATGCTACTTCATACCGGCCAAATTTCTGCCTGCTTGAAGGCCAATACCTCCGATAAACATGAAATGACCTAGGGAATCGATAGGACATTACTCAGATGCATAAAAGCAATAACATTCAAAATGGGTGAATCTTTCCTTTAAGCCTATGAAACGCTGCTCTAAGATACTTCTACAATGCATACCTTTTTCATAGTGCTGTATGATTGCAATATTCCATCATATGAACATACTTGTCACAAATAGAGAACGGCAATAGGCATGGAACCTAAAAACAATTGACAGTTATCCCTAGAAGAATTGTGATTAATCGCCAGCGATCTGCTCCACTGACACTTTTCCCTTAGATTACGACCTCGACACAGGAATTATTTAGCCATTAATCCCCCTGGATTAGCATGAGAATCAAAGATTGATATAATCTGAATGAAAAGATAATACTCTTGCATCCCTCTTAGTTGCTATCCAACTAAGTATTCTGACTCTTTACTATGAGACTCTCAGCTGCATCCTGTTTCCATTGGTCATCCTTGAGTGTTCTACAACTTGATTGGAGTCCACCTGTGGTAAATTCAATTGATTGGACATGATTTGGAAAGGCACATGCCCATCTATATAATGTCCCACAGTTGACAGGGCATGTCAGAGCAGAAACCAAGCCATGAGGTCAAAGGAATTGTCTATGGAGCTCAGAGACAAGATTGTTTCGAGGCACAGATCTGGGGAATGGTACCAAAACATTTCTGCTGCATTGAAGGTCCCCAAGAACACAGTGGCCTCCATTTTATAAATGGAATAAATTTGGGACCACCAAGACTCTTCCTAGAGCTGGCCACCCGGCCAAACTGGGCAATCAGGGGAGAAGTGCCTTGGTCAGGGAGGTGACCAAAAATCCGATGGTCACTGACAGAGCTCCAGAGTTCCTCTGTGGAAATGGAAGACCTTCCAGAAGGACAACCATCTCTGCAGCACTCCACCAATCAGGCCTTTATGGTAGAGTGGCCAGACGGAAGCAACTCCTCAATAAAAGGCACATGACAGCCCGCTTGGAGTTTGCCAAAAGGCATCTAATGGACTCAGACCCTGAGAAACAAGATTCTCTGGTCTGATGAAACCAAGATTGAACACTCTGGCCTAAATGCCAAGCGTCACGTCTGCAGGAAACCTGGCACCATCCCTTCAGTGAACTGTGTTGGCAGCATTATGTTATGGGGTTGTTTTTCAGCGGCAGGGACTGGGAGACTAGTCAGGATCGAGGTAAAGATGAACGGAGCAAAGTACAGAGCTCCTTGATGAAAACCTGCTCCAGGGCGCTCAGTACCTCAGACTGGGGGGCGAAGGTTCACCTTCCAACAGGACAATGACCCTAAGCGCATAGCCAAGACAATGCAGGAGTTGTGGCCCAGCCAGAGCCCGGACTTGAACTTGATCAAACATCTCTGGAGAGACCTGAAAATAGCTGTGCAGCGATGCTCCCCATCCAACCTGATCTGCAGAGAAGAATGGGAGAAACTCCCCAAATACAGGCGTGCCAAGTTTGTAGCATCATACCCAAGAAGAATCAAGGCTGTAATCGCTGCCAAAGGTGCTTCAACAATGTACTGAGTCAAGGGTCTGAATACTTACACTACTGTTCAGAAGTTTGGGGTCACTTAGAAATGTTCTTGTTTTTGAGAAACAGAAGTCCTCAACTGTTAGCTTCATTTAAATAGTACCTTCAAAACACCAGTTTCAACGTCAACAGTGAAGAGGCGACTCCGGAATGCTGGCCTTCTAGGCAGAGTTGCAAAGAAAAAGCAATATCTCAGACTGGCCAATAAAAAGAAAAGATTAAGATGGGCAAAAGAACACAGACTGGACAGAGGAACTCTGCCTAGAAGGCCAGCATCCCGGAGTCGCCTCTTCACTGTTGCCGTTGAGACTGGTGTTATGCAGGTACTATTTAATGAAGCTTCCAGTTGAGGACTTGTGAGGCATCTGTTTCTCAAACTAGACACTCTAATGTACTTGTCCTCTCGCTCAGTTGTTGCCTGGGGCCTCCCACTCTTTCTATTCTGGTTAGACAGTTTGTGCTGTTCTGTGAAGGGAGTAGTACACAGCGTTGTATGAGATCTTCAGTTTCTTGGCAATTTCTCCCATGGAATAGCCTTCATTTCTCAGAACAAGAAGAAAGTTATTTGTTTCTGGCAATTTTGAGCCTGTAATCGAACCCACAAAGGCTGATGCTCCAGATACTCAACTAGTCTAAAGAAGGCCAGTTGTATTGCTTCTGTAATCAGAGCAACAGTTTTCAGCTGTGCTAACATAATTGCACAAGGGTTTTCTAATGATCAATTAGCCTTTTAAAATTATCAACTTGGATTAGCTAACACAACGTGCCATTGGAACACAGGAGTGATGGTTGCTGATAATGGGCCTCTGTACGCCTATGTAGATATTCCATTTTTTTTAAATCTGCCGTTTCCAGCTACAATAGTCATTAACAATGTCTACACTATTTCTGATCAATTTGATGTTATTTTAATGGACAAAAAATTTGCTTTTCTTTCAAACAAGGACATTTCTAAGTTACCCCAAACTTTTGAACGGTAGTGTATGTAAATGTGATATTTCAGTTTGCCAAATTTTCTAAACAGTTTTTGCTTTGTCATTCTGATGTATTGTGTATAGATTGGGGGGACAATTTTAATACATTTTAGAATAAGGCTGTAACGTAACAAAATGTGGGAAAAGTCAAGGGGTCTGAATACTTTCCGAATGCACTGTATATACATTGCCTTGCAAAAGTATTCGGACCCCTTGGATTTCTTCACATTTTAATTTATTACACAGTGAAAAGAATACAAATATACAGATGATAAATATTACAGAACTTGCATGTTGTATGCAACAAGGCACTAAAGTAATTCTACAAAAAATACACAGCCTAAATGCAAAGCCTTATGTTTGGGGTAAATCCAACACATCACTGAGTAACTTCCTAATTTTCAAGCCTGTTGGTACCATCATGGTATGGGTATGCTTAACATCAAATCAAATCAAATTTTATTAGTCACATACACATGGTTAGCAGATGTTAATGCGAGTGTAGCGAAATGCTTGTGCTTCTAGTTCCGACAATGCAGTAATAACCAACAAGTAATCTAACCTAACAATTCCACAACTACTACCTTATACACACACACACAAGTGTAAAGGGATAAAGAATATGTACATAAAGATATATGAATGAGTGGTGGTACAGAACGGCATGGCAAGATGCAGTAGATGGTATAGAGTACGGTATATACATATGAGATGAGTACTGTAGGGTATGTAAACATAAAGTGGCATAGTTTAAAGTGGCTAGTAGAGAAGAGGATTTGGTAGGTGTATAGGTTACGTTTTACCAGTCAAATTCTCTGCGATTGCAATTGGGGACGATGCCCACGTCACAGAGAAGTCCAGGGCAGCTCTGTCTTTCTCTACGCTTGCAAATAACATTAAGAACCTCTTATGTAGGCGGGGTGCGATTGACCCCCAGAGAAGTCTCTCTTCTTGTAGCTTATGAAATCGTACTGACAAAGATGTTATTTTATGAAGCGGGTACTCTATGTTGTATTTGTTTTAGTGTTAAAAATTATACACACATAGCTTTGAGAAATAATACTGTAGGTACGATGGCGAAATATTACAATGTTTATTTGGTACATGTTTTGGTACATTTCTGTCACAATTGGGTATTTGGAAGATACCTTTAAGCTTAGTGTCAAGTTCTGTGTCAACAGTATTATGGGTTTTCATTACAAACAGACAGTTAGCGGAGGCATCAAAATGGCCTAGTGTGGTGGCATGGAATAGTTCAGGATGAGGCTGTGAGGAGTTCTCATATTTGCAGTGTGAGTGCGTTCGTCTGTGGACCTATTGGGTCGGTAAGCAAATTGGAGTGGGTCTAGGGTGTCCGGTAGGGTGGAGGTGATATGTGTCCTTGACTAGTCTCTCAAAGCACTTCATGATGACGGAAGTGAGTGCTACGGGGCGGTAGTCGTTTAGCTCAGTTACCTTAGCTTTCTTGGGAACAGGAACAATGGTGGCCCTCTTGAAGCATGTGGGAACAGCAGACTGGGATAAGGATTGATTGAATATGTCCGTAAACACACCAGCCAGCTGGTCTGCGCATGCTCTGAGGACGCGGCTGGGAATGCCGTCTGGGCCTGCAGCCTTGCGAGGGTTAACACGTTTAAATGTTTTACTCACCTCGGCTGCAGTGAAGGAGAGCCCGCAGGTTTTGGTGGGGGCCGTGTCAGTGGCACTGTATTGTCCTCAAAGCGGGCAAAAAGTTGTTTAGCCTGTCTGGGAGCAAGACATCCTGGTCCGCGACGGGGCTGGTTTTCTTTTTGTAATCCGTGATTGACTGTAGACCCTGCCACATACCTCTTGTGTCTGAGCTGTTGAATTGCGACTCGATTTTGTCTCTGACTGGGACTTAGCCTGTTTGATTGCCTTGCGGAGAGAATAGCTACACTGTTTGTATTCGGTCATGCTTCCGGTCACCTTGCCCTGGTTAAAAGCAGTGGTTCGCGCTTTCAGTTTCACGCGAATGCTGCCGTCAATCCACGGTTTCTGGTTGGGAATGTTTTAATCGTTGCTGTGGGTACGACATCGTCAATGCACTTCCTAATGAACTCGCTCACCGAATCAGCATATTCGTCAATATTGTTGTTGGACGCAATGCGGAACATATTCCAATCCGCGTGATCGAAGCAGTCTTGAAGCGTGGATTCAGATTGGTCGGACCAGCGTTGAACAGACCTGAGCGCGGAAGCTTGTTTGAGTTTCTGTTTGTAGGCTGGAATCAACAAAATGGAGTCGTGGTCAGCTTTTCCGAAAGGGGGCGGGGAGGGCCTTATATGCGTCGCGGAAATTAGTATAACAATGATCTAGGGTTTTTCCAGCCTGGTAGCACAATCGATATGCTGATAGAATTTAGGGAGTTTTGTTTTTAGATTAGCCTTGTTAAAACCCCAGCTACGATGAATGCAGCCTCAGGGTGTGTGGTTTCCAGTTTACAAAGAGTCAGATAAAGTTCGTTCAGGGCCATCGATGTGTCTGCTTGGGGGGAATATATACGGCTGTGATTATGATTGAGAGAAATTCCCTTGGTAGATAATGCGGTCGACATTGATTGTGAGGAGTTCTAGATCAGGTGAACAGAATGACTTGAGTTCCTGTGTGTTGTTATGATGATCACACCACGTCTCGTTAATCATAAGGCATACCCCCCCGCCCCTCTTCTTACCGGAAAGATGTTTTTTGTTTCTGCGGCGCGATGCATGAAGAACCAGCTGGCTGCACCGACTCCGTTAGCGTCTCTTGAGTTAGCCATGTTTCCGTGAAGCAGAGCACGTTGCAATCCCTGATGTCTCTCTGGAATGCTACCGTCGGCTCGGATTTTCGTCAACCTTATTGTCAAGAGACTGGACATTGGCGAGTAGTATGCTAGGGAGTGGAGCGCGATGTGCCCGTCTCCGAAGCCTGACCACGAGACGCCGTCGTTTGCCCCTTTTTCGGCGTCGCACAGGGTCGCCGGCTGGGATCAGATCCATTGTATTGGGTGGAAGGCAAAACACTGGATCCGTTTCGGGAAAGTCATATTCCTGGTAGGAA
>NC_036853.1:8438779-8482467 GCF_002910315.2 Salvelinus sp. IW2-2015
GCTTAAGTGGGTACATGTATTACATAAAGATGGCAAGATGCAGTAGATGATATAGAGTACAGTATATACATATGAGATGGGTAATGTAGGGTATGTAAACATTATATTAAGTGGCATTGTTTAAAGTGGCTAGTGGTACATTTTTACATAATTTCCATCAATTCCCATTATTAAAGTGGCTGGAGTTGAGTCAGTATGTTGGCAGCGGCCACTAAATGTTAGTGGTGGCTGCGATGATGAGTTGACGTTAATCGTATATTCAGTAGTTCCTCCCGACTGTATGTAATGAAACCTAAGATTACCTGGGGTACCGATGTAAGAAATAACACATAAAAGAACAAAATACTGCATATTTTCCAAGGAACGCGAAGCGAGGCGGCCATCTCTTTTCGGTGCCGGAAAGCCGAAATATATCAAATACTGGGGATTTTTTAAGGATTAAAAAGCATAATCCTAGAGGAAAACCTGCTTCAATCTGCTTTACAACAGAGACCGGGAGAGGAATTCACCTTTCAGCAGGACAATAACCTACAACAAAAGGTCAAATCTACACTGGAGGTGCTTACCAAGTAGACAGTAAATTCTTGAGTTTAAAAAAAAAAGAATAATGGGAACATATTGCACAATCCAGGTGTGCAAAGTTCTTATAGACTTACCCATGAAAATTTACAGCTGTAAACAATGCCAAAGGGATTTCTAACATGTATTGACTCAGGAAGCGAAATACTTATGCAATGACTATTTTAGTTAATTCATTTCTGTTCATGTTAAAAACAAAAGTGCATTCTTCCACTTTGACAGAGTATTTTGTGTAAATTGTTGACAAAATGATAAATCAATTTGAATCTCACTTTATAACACAGTAAAATGTGAAGAAATCCAAGGGATCTGAATACTTTTGCAAGGCACTGTATGTACACGCATTTCCTGTCAACACGCGTGATAACCGGTTCTCTCTCTCACATACAGTTGTAGAACATGCACACGTGTGTACATGTAACATTTCTATAATATACTTGTTATGTGATATGGCGAGCCTTGTGTATAAACTCTCCCATGTGAGGTACATGTATGTGTGAAACCCATTCCTAAGCCTGAAGTGTTCCCACTTGCGCTGCCGAATAGCTAGCTTCTCCGAGGCGTGAATATTCTCTGGTTTCTTCCTAGGTTCCTGCCTTTCTAGGGAGTTTTTCCTAGCAACTGCTTATGCATTGCTTTGGGGTTTTAGGCTCGGTATCTGTATTTCACTTTGTGACAACTGCTGTAAAAAGGGCTTTAGAAAATGCATGACATTGATTGTAAGACACTTCAGGAGGGTGGTTACATGTGTTTGCAAGGCAGAGGTCCTGTGTTTGAGTGTCCGTATGAGCCAAATCAGAAGGAAGCGGTACTTGCTAAGCAAGCAGCGCGATGTCCGTTAAGACCTGCAGTAATCTTTTGTTTTCCACCCGATCTGCAAAGGGCTTACTGATCACTCAGTAGCATGGCCTCTCTTTGAATAACTATGTGACTAATCTGATGAAAGTAAGGGGATTTGACCAATAGGGGTAAGGGTCTTAGTCTCAATAATGAGAAATGTGACCTTTTTAAGGTTTTGTTTTGGTTGACATTGTGCTGGAACAATGCGAGAGAACAGCCTATAATCCTTCTCCTGAAAAGCCTCTTCACGTCTCATTATTCACTTCTTCTCTTCCATGAACTTCAGCTGTCACAAAGCTGTAAGGGGGAAGAATGTTTTCTGCAGCATGAACCATATCTGCTTGTCATTTTTCATGATTTAAATTCCATTCAGTAGACTTTGAGTTTAAACATTAACTGACTTACCGCTGCAGAGTTTCAACATTTAGTGTGGCACAGTGCATATTATTTCAGATTGAGGGATGACTGCATCTATTGTTTATGGTTTTATTTGAATCAATTTGCCAAAGCCAATAAGTTTCAGTATTATAATGTCAGATTTATGTGTCTTTGTCCACTCAGGTGAAGCTCTCCAGTCTGAACTTGGACGAACATGCCAGGAAGAAGATGGTTAAACTGGTAGGAGAGAGGTACTGCAAAGAGACACACACTCACCATCACCACTGACAGGTAAGCAGCACCCCTGTTGTTCAATGTGCTGTTACCAATAAGGTGTTCACTACAGTTGCTTTACAGTAATATCTTTTAAATGGAGGCTTTATTTCAACTAACACTTTTCTGATAAATCTTTTTCTTTCTTTTCTCCCCTTTGCTACTTCAGCTGCCCTGTGAGACAGCAGAATTATGACTATGCCATGTACCTCCTGACTGTCCTCTATCACGAGTCGTGGGTAAGTGTCTAATTCTACTACTCTGACTAGTCAAGTCCAGAGACGTGCTCAGCAGGGCAGAATATGGAAAGGTCAGATGTACAATATATTCCCAGCTCTATTCATGACATGTCTAGCTGCTCCGTTCAGTATGTTGCATGCTCCCAAACGCAACCCTGGTCAGTACCAAAGAGCTTGAGTAGTCATGATCCTCCGCCTAACCTCACCACCCAGCCAGCCCATCTGCTAATAGGTAGACAGTGAGTGGACAGATGGTCAGGCAGCCAAGGCCATCACTGTGCAAAGCATCAGAGACCCCTAATGGACTAGGAAAGAGATGCATGATACCTTAAACCATCCCTACAGGTAAAGGGCTTGGATATACATTAGGGCTTTGTAAATAGAAAGAGCGTTACAGGCTTTTGTTGCCTTTCATCCAAGTAATTTCAGGGATTCACTATTCAAGTGAATCATCATTTCTCCCCTTCGTGTGAAAGAGTAAGGCCATAAGGGAGGCATGAGGAGAAAAGGCAGAGGGATGGCATACAGCAGCATTGTCACCACTGGCGTTTCCCCTCTAAAAAGGAGAAAACAGACTCCAGTATCTGATGCTGACCCTGCCACTTATTCACAGCACTCCAACCAACACCTGAGAAATCCACTGTCAGGGTCACCAGCACAGGCTGTTTTCACATGAGTACAGCCACAAGGGACTTAATGGCTCTCCCTGTTGTGCCATTGGGAGTTCTCTCACTCTCTGGGGAATGGCGTACAAGCCAGGAAGCGGAACACTGTCCGCTGCCCTTTGCATACACAATGGAAGGCACAGTGCAGGGGGGGGGAAGCTGTGCTCAGGTAGTAACGCTAGCCCACAAAGAGGCCGCTTGTTAGCCACCGCTTGGGTGATTCTGTCTATTCACTCAGTGAGACGGACTCTCTGGGCCTGTTGCTAATTCCACTGTGGGCTGTTGATCCAAACCGGTGCTCCACTGTGACAGAGCACAGTCCTCCAGCACAGCAGGTARTGGACCATCTCCCCTGCTGGGCACTAGAGGCACTCCAATCCCCAAGAGACTATTTCATCTGTCCATCTCTTATTTGAGTGCTCCAGTACTCTGTGCTCCACTCCATTAATAAAACCCACAAATGTCCTCCTGTAAAACAGGTGTCTTAATCTGTCAACGTCACTGTCTAAAAAAAAAAAATAGTAAAAAATGTGTCAGATACACTGGATAGGTGCAGTGAAATGTCTTGTTTTACAGGGTTAGCCATAGTAGTATTGCTGGAGAAAATTAGGGTTAAATGCCTTGCTCAATGGCACATCGGCAGATGTTTCACCTTGTTGGCTTGGGTATTCAATCCAGCAACCTTACTGGCACAACGCTCTAACCGCTAGGCTACCTGCCGCCCTGTCCTCACCCTCGTCTCATTGACTGGGCTACACCCTGTGGAGACGAAAGCAATAGGAGATATGGAGTCTGTCGGACCAATGGTCACCTACCTGTTTTAACTAGGATTGATTAAAACGTGAACTACTGTATGCTGAATCAAATGGCTTAGATTCTAAAGCAAACTAACTGAATCGATGTGATTGAAAGGGACTGCAACACTAGTTGACCCTGTGAAGATGGTGTAATGACCCTGACAGTCAGGCTAAAGAGGAGAGACTCTCTTCTCCAGCCATCCCCATCCTACCACCCTGTCCGCTGGAGGGCTTGGCCCTCAGCCAGCCTGGATATTAGGAACCATATAGATGTAATGAGGGTCATTAACCCCAAACACCAGGGCTGCAGGGGATCTGATGAGGCTGTGACTGCCCCTGCTTTAAGCTCCCACACAACGGGCCTATTGTCCTCTGGGGAATGTGATCGGAGAGAGACAGGCTGTGATGGAGGAACTCCGCACCACATATGGAGAAACCCTATCTCTTTGAGAGGAGAGCAGAGCATCACTGACCAGGGCACTCAAGGGGTTCCACACTGCCCCTCTTGGGATTGTGGGTTTGGGGACAGAGCAATCACAGACCCTTATCTTAATGTTTCGTCATAAACTGATGAATCCTGGTTAGCATTTTGTTTGCGCTTATGTAGCGGACAATGTTGTGCTGTTCCACTTACTCTGTCTAGAAAGCGGAGGCCTGGGAGTCTGAGAAGACTGTGGCAGACATGGAGGAGTACAGCTGGGAGAACCGCCCCTCTCAGAAGAACGCCCTGTCCACGTTGGTCCGCATGAGGTTAGCAGGGGAGGGAGAGGCGGTGAGGGAGGAACTGCTGGGAAAGCCAGAGGTACAGGGACTCTGTGACCAGACTGAAGAACGAGGGAGAGAGTGAGGGCAGCGTGCTCCAGTACAAAGAAGCTGTGAAGAAACTACTGAACCTCTAATATGTCTAATACACACACACACACACACACACACACACACACACACACACACACACACACACACACACTAAATACTTTATTTGAATCCACCAATCAAATTTATTTAAAAAAGATCCAAACATTTCAAAGGTCCCTGTATGCATGGCACTCAAAGGTACAGAAAGCACCTCCTTCTCCATACAGCTAGGCTGCCCACAACAGCTGAAACAGAGCAGTACTTAGCCAATTGCTTTGCCCTAGTTTTTGTCAGGCCCTCAATCTGGAGGCCCCGCACTGCAAGCCTGTGTACGTGGCCGAGATTGCCAAATATCAGCGCAACCAGCATCACCTCCACCCGAGGCTGTCCCGGTGTGCCACAAGGGACTGGTATTTAAGCAAGCTTCTCAGCAAAGGTCTGCTCCATGTAGCCGTCAAATGAGCAGCCCACTTCCAAAATGAGCGTCTCCTCCCCACAACAACAATATCTGGAGTAGTTGGCACACATGAAAACACATCAACATCAAACCAGCTTCCCCCTTACACAACAATGTTTCTGCATGTGTGCTGTTGGTGAGACTGTCTCACCTCGCTGGCTATCAGGTCAACAAGGCGTGTCATGTCAAGCAATGTACAAATCCTTGTATGAACAACAGCCCTTCACAACAACAATGGACTCCATTACATTTGACTCATGTAGAATACAAAATGGCTCATGGTTTGCAAGGTACCAGAATGCTAGATTATATTTTGTTGGTAGAACTTGCAGTCTTAACAGTAAAGGTGAGAATGTCCTCGCCAATGGCAGCATTCTGGTACATGGAATGGGAGACGGTGATTAGCACAGTCCAGAGCAGTGAGTTTCCCCTGCAGCCTCAGGCCAGTCCAGTGTTGCAGTAGCTGCATCCGTCTAATACCGAGGAGTGTTGTCCTGGATGTAGGATGAGATGTTCCATCATGGGTGACAGAAGCCTCCACATCAACACCGCAATCTACCACAACTGCATCAGAGGAAGTCACTGGCTTAGTTTGCATATCAGTCCGTGTCCACCTGAACTCCAGTCCAGTTCCACAGGTCGTTGAGGTCCAGCCAGTCGGACAAAACCCGCATAGAACCTGGTTGTTTTCCCCACACTAAAACAGTTTATGTTTTAAACATATGAAAAATATATATTTTTATAATTATATATATTTCAGCAGCACCAATTTTCCATTGGCCTTAATCCTTAAGCCCAGGAAGTTGTCCTGTGTCCCTGGCCAGTGGAACCTCCATAGGTCCAGAAGTAGGGAGACTCTGGCTAACTCCCTAACTGTCACATCGTCACTATATTAAGAATGTTCAACAGGTGAGTCAGTCTGGTAGCAGCGTAAATCCACTCAATATTCGGGACACCTAAACCCCCCTCTTTGGCTCAGGAAGACATCACGTGGTTGTGTTAAGCATAGTTTAAGCAACTGACTGTTTTAAGCACAGCCACCTTCTCACCATGTGAACAGTTTTGAAGCGTTATCACTTCAGGTCCAATCGTGGGACAGTGTAGTTAAAGGTAGTGTAGTACAAAGACCAGAATGTAATTTCTACACCCTGATGTTGACTGGTGCAATGAGACCAACCTCTCTGATTTCACCACACAGCATTTGATGCCTGTAACTGTCTTTTGTGAAATATTTGACAAATTGACCTCTTAATATTTCTGTAATACAATTATCCAATACATGTTATGCTATTATCCAATGTAAAACAAATAAAAAGCGTTCTTTTTGTCAAGTTTGGAAATTTGGGCTAAGTTCTTAATGTTATGTAAACAAGTGCTTTTTATATCATTGAACAGATGTTTACTGTATTACCAACCAGCCCCCCTTCACCTCCTTCGTGGCTTCAACCCCATCCCCTTCTCCCCTCTGGCTAAGGGAGAGAAAGAGAAGCACCCTACTGAAAGGACGCATTCAACAATGTGCCATTTTTTTTTGTTTTTATCAAATTAAAATCTTGAGGCAAGTGACCTCAAAATGCATCAGCAGTTACTCCAAGTCTCAAGCTATTACCTCACAACGGTAACCACAATCCTCACAGCAAATTTGATCTTACAGTTTTGACATGTGCTTCAATTCATTCTCCATGCAGCTCATCTCACCAAGAACACAAATATAGTTAGCGATACAGTTACATGAAAATAAGTTGCAGGACTATCTACACCACTAATGATCCCCGGTCTTTTCAGACCACCCCTGGATAGGCATGTTTGGTCTGGGTGATGTATGGGGCAGCTGTGGTGGGGGCATACATTTACATTTAAGTCATTTAGCAGACGCTCTTATCCAGAGCGACTTACAAGTTGGTGCATTCACCTTATGATATCCAGTGGAACAACCACTTTACAATAGTGCATCTAACTCTTTTAAGGGGGGGGGTTAGAAGGATTACTTTATCCTATCCTAGGTATTCCTTAAAGAGGTGGTGTTTCAGGTGTTTCCGGAAGGTGGTGATTGACTCCGCTGACCTGGCGTCGTGGGGGCGTTTGTTCACCATTGGGTGCCAGAGCAGCGAACAGTCTTGTGGGCTGAGCGGGAGCTGTACTTCCTCAGAGTAGGGAGGCGAGCAGGCCAGAGGTGGATGAACGCAGTGCCTGTGGTGTGCCTGATCAGAGCCTGAAGGTACGGAGGTCGCGTTCCCCTCAAGCTCGTAGGCAAGCCCATGTGTCTTTGTAGCGGATGCGAGCTTCAACTGGAAGCCAGTGGAGAGAGCGGAGGAGCGGGGTGACGTGAGAGAACTTGGGAAGGTTGAACACCAGACGGGCTGCGGCGTTCTGGATGAGTTGTAGGGGTTTAATGGCACAGGCAGGGAGCCAGCAAACAGCGAGTTGCAGTAGTCAGACGGAGATGAAAGTGCCTGGATTAGGACGCTGCGCCGCTTCCTGTGTGAGGCAGGGTGTACTCTGCGATGTGTGTAGAGCATGAACCTACAGGAACGGGTCATCCGCCTTGATGTTAGTTGAGAACGACAGCGTGTTGTCTCCAGAGATCACGCCAAGGTTCTTAGCACTCGTGGGGGAGGACACAATGGAGTTGTCAACCGTGATGGCGAATGATGGAACGGCAGTCCTTCCCCGGGAGGAAGAGCAGCTCCGTCTTGCCGAGGTTCAGCTTGTGGTGATCGTCATCCACACACTGATATGTCTGCCAGACATCAGAGATGGATTCGCCACCTGGTTATCAGAAGGGGGAAAGAGAAGATTAATTGTGTGTCGTCTGCATAGCAATGATAGGAGGACCATGTGAGTATATGACAGAGCCAAGTGACTGGTGTATAGCGAGAATAGGAGAGGGCCTAGAACGAGCCCTGGGGGACACCAGTGTGAGAGCACGTGGTGCGGAGACAGATCTCGCCACGCACCTGGTAGGAGCGACCTGTCAGGTAGGACGCAATCCAAGCGTGGGCCCGCGCCGGAGATGCCCAACTCGGAGAGGGTGGAGAGAGGATCTGATGGTTCACTGTATCAAAGGCAGCCGATAGGTCGCTAAGAGGATGAGAGCAGAGGAAGAGAGTTAGCTTGGCAGTGCGGAGGCGCCGTGACACAGAGAAGAGCAGTCTCAGTTGAATGACTGTCCTTGAAACCTGTACTGATTTGGATCAAGAAGGTCCATTCTGAGAGAGATAGCAGGAGAGCTTGGCCCAGGACGGCACGTTTCAAGAGTTTTGGAGAAAAGAAAAGAAGGGGATACTGGTCTGTAGTGTTGACATCGGAGGGATCGAGTGTAGGTTTTTTCAAGCAGGGGTGCAACTCTCGCGCTCTCTTGAGGAGCGGAAGGGAGTAGCCAGCGGTCAAGGATGAGTTGATGAGCGAGTTGAGGTAAGGGAGAAGGTTTCCGGAAATGGCCTGGAGAAGAGAGGAGGGGATAGGCGTCAAGGTGCGGCAGCGTTTGTTGTGCTGTCGTGCTGCCTTCGGCCCCGGTTTCTGGCCCGGCTCGCGCCTCGGTTCGCTCCACCATCCGGCTGTTCGTGGACGCTTCCGAGTTGCTGCCGGGCGAGGATCTGCCTTCCTAGCAGTCTGGGAGATGTTCAGCGGCGAGAAGGGAGGATACATATAGCACAGGTGGGGCCAGTGTAGAGCAGAAGCCCAGCGTTTGTCGTTTGATTTTATTGCAAACGGGAGCGATCGGATGTCGTCGACCTTCCATACTTGTAAACTAGGTGGGTTGACTTGTCAAAGTCCATCCGCCAGAGAGGCTTCCGCAGTTCGGGGCGAAGGAGGTGCGCGGGAGGGAGGGATCCAGGGAGGTGAGGAACACCGGTGGACAGGAGGCTGTCGCTAGGGCTTAGAGGCAGAGTGCCTTGCTGTAATGTGAGCGAGTGGTAGCACGCTGGCTTATAGCCCCATGTTATATTCTGTGTCCGCCGGCAGAGGCTAGAAGAATGTTGAGGGATTGGCGGGAGCTGGCAATGCGATCCAGCTCGCATGGGACTTGAGTTTTGCTCCAATCTTCTCGCATCGGCCTCGCCCGGAGCCCTGAGTTCTGCTTGAGCTCGCAATGAGTCGTCGAGGCTTACGGAGCCTAGGAGCGTGTGTAGAGCACGAGCGGCCTTGGGAGGATAGGGGATTTTCCTTAAAGAAGTCTTAAAGTTGCGACCTCTTTGCACAGAATGGTTTGGCCAGGAGTAGCGGACGGTGTTCTTTGAGGTAGAGCAGCAGACCTACTTCTGGAGCTGTATACCTGGTTAGGTCCACGACGGGTTTTATCTGAGCCATGCGCGGACAGAGATGCCCAGGCCAATGCTGGACTTGACGCGCTTTATTTCTCTTTGGTCCCTGGAGACCAGAGGGCAGAACGTAATGTCGAGGTTGGATGAGATGCGGATCTAGGTGTGGGTTTTCCCACCGGGTCATTGCGGCCCGCTCACCACTCTTTTCTCGTTTTGCTCCGGCCATGCGCCGAGTGGGGCGTCCATTGGTATTCGTGGTGGGAAGTGTTGGATGAGAGGGAAAAGGAATCAAGGGTAGTGGTCGGCTTTCGGCACCTGCGTCGGGCATCGAGACCTTAGGCTATTGGGCAGCTATGCTAGGACTGAGATTGGTCATTTTGTTGGGTTAGAAGTTATACACGCATCTAGTCAAACTTCCCGTCTCCCAGCGGCTCGGGTTGTTCGTGTCGGCCCTTTTCCGTTACGCTGGTGAATCCAGGGATTGGGGCCTTGGTCGATTGGCGTCCCTCTGGGCTTGTTGGGTCGGTGAGGCGTTATTCGGCGTGTCTTGGTGTGTCCCGCCCGTTCCTCCCACAGCGTGGCTTGCGGCGTCGGTGCACTGCAGGGCGCTTTTAACCCGGGGGTGAGGACCGCTGATGTCCCGTGTGTCTTTCGCCGGCCTCCAGGCCTCAGTCCGTACGCACGCCCTGCGTGCCTTTTCCCGCCCGCCCGGGTTGCTGGCGGTTCCGTCTCCGGATACAGCCGGTCGGGCCGGCTGTTTGTGGCCATTTTTGGCGTGGGCTACGTGCCTGACGGGTTGCCACGTGCAGTGGGAGTGTTAAATGTCGTCACAACTGGGTGTGCAAGTGCGATTGGTGCAGCTAGATGTTACGATGTGGGGGAACAGGTGCAGAGGTGGCAGTGAAAGGGAATAGAGCAGGCGGGGATGTCGGAGTGGGAGTCTCGGAGGGAGGAGACAGAGACGGATTGAGTGCTAATTCGCTATTCTAGGCTCAGATTCTAGCTCGTCGTGGGTTGCTTAAACGTTCTCATCCCGACGATTGTTCTGTGTTGCAGACGGTGACGCTCGTTGCGCCTTACACTCAGGGCGAACACGGTGGCTCCTCGTATCCTGGCCGTGCTTTGGAGAACGGGCTGTCGCACTCCTTTATACTTTACTTCCCTGGCTTACCTAGGAAAGTCCGCCGCTGCCTGGGGTACCAAGCTGGCCTCCTGCTCTGAGCTCTCGCGGCAAATCTGGGTTTGTTTTATTGGATCGATTCTCCTCCTGCCGCTCCGCTGCCGTGCGGTGCCTTGTGCTTGGTCGGTGGTGCGGGTTAGGTCACCATTGTGCTCCTCTGGGGCCGGGTGCGTCTGAGCTCTGTGTTGTTCCAAGTGGTGGTCTCGCTCGTCCTGTTTGCCGGCTGCCTCACGTGGTGGCCTTGATTCCAGCCGCGCGGTCGGGGAGTGGGGTGCGTGGGTGTCGTTCTGTCCGGTTTGTGGCTGTCGCCGGGGGGTGGGGGTGGGGTGGTTTTTCCGTTCTGTGTCGGCCCGGCGTTGGCCGCGGGGGCGGGGTCTTTGGGCGCCTTTTGGTTGTTCGTCTTCCGCTGCCTCGTTTGTGTCTCCAGGGTCGGACCAGGAGGGAACCCTGTGGGCTTGGGTGGTCGTTGGTGCCGGCGCTGTGGTCTCCGGGGCATGAAAAGAATGTGTTTGCGGATACAGGTTGGTTCCGGGTGCTGGGGGAGTGTTGGTTAAAGCTTCTTGTAAAAGGCTGGCTGGTAACTGTGACCATGGAATTCAAAGAGGCGATAGACAGATGGGTCAGGGAGAGAGGAGAGAATGTCCACTTGGGAGAGATGAGGATCCCAGTGCCACCACCCCGCTGACCAGAAGCTCTCGGGGTGTGCGAGAACACGTGGGCAGACGAGGAGAGAGCAGTAGGAGTAGCAGTGTTATCTGTGGTAATCCATGTTTCCGTCAGTGCCAAGAAGTCGAGGGACTGGAGGGAAGCATAGGCTGAGATGAACTCTGCCTTGTTGGCCGCAGATCGGCAGTTCCAGAGGCTGCCGGAGACCTGGAACTCCATAGGTCCCCAAGGTGAGCATTACGGTGGAGGAGGGGGTGGATGTGATGATGAATCGTGCCCTGAGTAGAGCTCTGGGGTGCGATGGTGGTGCTGGGCATCCTGCCCTGCTTCTAACCAGGGCTACGGGGTGGTGGTCAGTTGAACTGGTGCTTGTCTGAGGCCAGGGTCTCTGAGGCATTGACTTCGGTGTAGAGGTGGGGTAACACCCGCACGTTGGAGGTAGAGTACTTCCCAAACACCAACAGGTCTGGACACACACCATAATGAGACAAGAAAACTAACCCCACAGTCAAACTGTGTAGCAGGTGATGGGTCATCTCACTGAAGCCTATAGGCTACCATCTCAATGTACGCTATAACGGAGTTTATACATGGTTTCCAATAAGTACATGATTAAGCTTTTTAAATGTTTTATTAGCAGAAATAAACAGCTGTTTGTCTTGTTGTATTATAGAAACAAACACTAAAGTAGCCTACAACTTAGTTCCAGTGTCTAAGTTGTATCATATGGAGGCTCACCTTTTGTGATGTACAGGATAAAGTATCTGTGGCTGAGGATGCAGCTCTCCAGTGTTGGACAGTGCAGATGAAATGCAAAACTGAACAAATACAGTAAACTTACAATGTCTCGTAAGGCAACAGTTTCGGCTGCATTTCACAGCTGCCTCTTCTTGGTAATACTTCAGAAGCTGTGTGCCTCTTCTGAGATTCTTCACTATCGATGAAAATACCAGGGTATCGACGAATTCAACAGTATAGTAAGAAGTCGGTGAACACCTCGATTCCGTGTGGTACATCAAACTCATAATTGTTATCAAACTGCATGGAACAGTCATTGTGCGTGTAATATGTAATCAAATCATTTTAAAATTCWAGTTGAAGAGAGGACCGTGAACATTTTCGGATCTGCGAGGTTTCTTGAACTTGGTCGATTGACAGAAATGAAGTCTGACTGCTTGCACCAGCTATGAGTGTCCCTTCTCATGTGTGTCACAACTGCATAGGCTACCTCGATGAGGACGACCGGAATCTCTCAATGCGCCAAAACCCAAATGTTTTTTTCACTTCTAATTGCAAGGGCATTATGTCTGATCTCTGCAACCGGCTTTAATTTATGTACCCTACTACTAGTAGCAGTACACATAGTGTAAACGTACATTTGTTAGCAGTTGCTGTTTGCATTATAGCCTAATGCCGAAAAAGCATTTGAATACTTCCTTTGGCGTATATTATTGACTTTAAAACAACTAAATTCAGTCAACTTGATTTATTTGACCGTAATAGATGATCAGTGCACACTCTCAGCACTAAGGCAACCTGACCCTCCCTCAATGCAAGTAAGCAATAAGTCCAGACAGAGAGGGAATGCCACAAGCCATTGATCCCCCTCCCCACAATACCTGCTGTTTTTAGAGGCAGACATTAGAGAGGATTACCGTAATTGTAGCTAGCAGCCTATTCTTAACTAGATTAGGAGATTTAAGATTTCTCCCTTGTTCTCTTTTGTTCCACTCGCTTACAAACTGCCATGCTTATGCAGGGTTTGGAGTCCAGCTCTCAGGGTGAGGGAGGGAAAGGATTTTAGTAGTAACATGGACCCTTTGAGCCGGGAAGGCTGCCCATACTGTAGGGACTTGCCAGCACAGCCTGAAGCTGGTCTCCCCCCCCACACAGACATCCTACACTATATATATATATATATATATTGAGACAAGGGCAGTGAATAGTGAGTTGAATCCATCACAACCACTGGTTGGGTTATTATTCATTCTCAGAGGGAAAATAATCACAGTAATGTAGTCATGACATCAAATGTTGAACCCACCGATCAGTTCAATGGTCCAACATTTTAAATGTTTAATAGTGCACTTTTATCTACCTCAGAGGATCGTTTTGCATAGAAGCTTTCTAACGTCACAAACTAGAAAACTGTCAAGAAAGAGAGAACACTTCAATGAACAAGGTTATCAACATTTATTATGTTGTGAATAAAACACACCATCCCTGGATGAAGAAAAAATTAATGTTTCACAAGATTCATTTTTATGAATGGGCCCACTTAAGCATATCAATCATTGCATCTTAATTGTCTCTCCCATGTGAGTACTTTTTGGATTTATGTAATTCCTGAAACATCAGTCATCAACACGGCAATGATATCATTTCTCCCGTGTGAGTCCTCGTGTAACTTTTGATGGTCAATCGGATTGAAGCCTGAGCCACAATTAGGGCAGTAACAATCTTATCTCTCCTCTGTGAATTCATTTGTTGATCGAGCTGTAGCATTAGTGTTTTGCCACAATCAGGGCAGTGAAATGGCTTCTCTCCCCCCGTACAGGGTTGGGGTTAATTCCACAAATTCAGTTCTAATTCAATTCCCTCTCCCTGTATATTTCATTTAATTAAATTCAAATTCCAGGTCAGTAATTACCATCCTCCCAATTCCAATGTTAGGTAAATTCCAAGAACTCAATTCCCAATTCAATATTATCCCCAATTCCACAAATTCGAATTAAATTCATTCAGGCTTCTTTCTGGCTGATCATGTCACTGTTCAGACAGCTATAGTGTAAATATATAAATACAAGTTGAAATGATTTAAAACAAATCCTGCAATAAAAAAATTCTAAGTGCATAAATTCCATACATTTTCATTAAATTCCAAAGATGAAATGTTTTTACAATTCCAACTCAACAGTCTAATTCCAATTCCATAACTTAAAGATTGTTGAAATTGGAATTGAATTCAATGTAAATTCTCCACTGCTTGAGTGAATTCAAGAATTGAATTGGAATTTCTAACTAAATTGGAATTGACCCAAACCCTGCACCTGTGTGAATCCGTATGTGTTTTTTCAGATTACTGCTGTTGCAGAATCCTTTGCCACAAAAATGACAGTGATAAGGTTTCTCTCCTGTGTGAATCCTCATGTGTCTTTTTAGATTTCCGTTCTGGTTGAATCCTTGGCCACAATGACGACAATTAAAAGGCTTCTCCCCTGTGTGAATCCGCATATGTATTTTTAGATGTCCACTCCGAATAAATGTTTTGCCACAATCATGGCAATAATATGGATTCTCTCCTGTGTGGCTCCTCATGTGTCTTTTCAGATCTTCATTCTGGTTGAAGCATGTACCACAAACAGGGCAGGAACAACAATAGGAAGTAGCATGACTTTGACTGGGTGATTTCAGGAGGGAGAATTGTGTCGATGTCTTACCCTTAGTATTGATACGGGACTTTTGTCCTTTTGCCATCTCTGATCTCTTTGATATGACTGGCTTAAAACCTGACAGAGGTCCTCCAGTCTCCATACCACCTACACTTTCAATGTTTTCAGTCTGAGCTGCAAAACAGTCTGGATTTACTGCAGAGASGGGCTGGGAGACACTGGTTGGTTCTGATTCTATGCAGTCCTCTCCATCAGGTTGTGTTGTGATCTGTTCAGTTGTAGGGTCTCTCTTGCCATTTCCTTCCTTTTGGGCTTGTGAGGGATGAGTTGGGTCCTCATCACAGTCACTTTTCACCCAGCCAGCAGTGAATATGGAGTCTTTAGTATCAGTCTCAAACCCATGAATCTGCTCTTCCTCCTGAGTGGTCCTGAGTTCCTCCTCTTCCTCTTTAATCTGTATGGGCTCTGTGTCCTCCGGTCCCAGACTGGGGCTCCACTCCTGCTCACACTGCTGCTGCTCAGAGGGAACCTCCTCTTCAGATACAGAGAGAGTATGCTGTTGGAGGTCTGGAGGAAAAGAGAAAGGATGAAACAGAGAACTTAATGCTGACATTATTACATTTAGGCCTACCCGCTAACTTTAATATTACACTTACCAAAGTGTTTGGTACTTTAAAAACCTGCTGTATGTAAAATAGTGTGCTTTGAATTGGGAAATAAATCAATGTGACTCTGGATTACAACATAATGATGTTTGTTTACAACTGTTTTCTTAAAGAAGTTACATCCACTTCGTGTTTTGTGTACTTGCCACGGTACTAACGAGTATCACTGAAAGCGAAGATTCTCGGGAACATATGAGTCTTCGGTTTCCTCTACAATGCTCATAAATTGCACAGGACTCCGCACAGAATGACTGGGGGAAATGGATGCAATTGTGATCTTCCTATGAAATGTTTGAACGGTTTGGGCTATTGGCAATTATGACCCCATCCCTGAAAGCTAAGACTCAGGAACATACAGGTAACTGCCAACATAAAGGAAACACCAACATAAAGAGTCTTAATAGAACAGCTTCAAAGCACCTTGGCATAGATTCTACAAGTGTCTAGAACTCTATTGGAGGGATGCGACATCATTCTTCCATGAGAAATTCCATAATTTGGTGTTTTGTTGGTGGTGGTGGAAAACGCAGTCTCAGGCACAACTTCAGAATCTCCCATAAGTGTTCAATTGGGTTGAGATCTGGTGACTGAGATGGACATGGCATATTGTTTAGTTTTCATGTTCATCAAACCATTCAGTGACCACTCATGCCCTGTGGATGGGGGCATTGTCATCCTATGCAGGCATAGCCATAGTAGTCAAAATAATGGGACAAAAGAATGGCCTGCCCAGCATTTTTATTCATGCATGATGGGATGTTAATTGCTTAATTAACTCAGGAACCACACCTGTGTGGAAGCAACTTTGTATCCCTCATTTACTCATGTGTTTCCATTATTTTGTCAGTTACCTGTATATGTGTCTTCTGTTTCCCTCTACAACACTCACAAGTCACACAGGACTTAGAAGGGACACCCACACTGCTCGCTGACATGCGCGAGCAGTGTGGGTGCAATGATTGAATAACATGTATGTGTACATTTATTTTTCAACACTCGCGCACACGATGCGTCCGGTCTGGTCAGCATGTAAGAAAGGTGAAATACACAATGATTGCCTGATGATCCTTTGTCTGCTTTCCTAAACTTTAAAATATTTGTCTGATGTATTTCAAATCACTTTAAAGCATATTTCATTAAATTGCTGTTTTGAAGCTAATTTTCTGCAATTCTACACATTTTGCAATGGGGCTAAGAGAACATTTGCACTTTTAAAAGCATATTTCCTGCAATTTGACACATTTTGCCATGGGGCTGAGAGAAAATGTGTAGTTTTAAAGCATATTTCCTGTAATTGTACACATTTTGCCATGGCTTATGCTATCTGAGTTACTCAAACATTATAACAAAATCAATGGAGGCCCCATGCCATGCCATTTTTGTAATTTTAGATTCTAACTCACTGGTTTTTATTTTGGTGATTTTATTTAAGAATATACATACTTTATATCTAGTTTTAGTCGTTTACGTTTACATGGTAATTTTTTCCCAACACTGTTTGACATACATTATATAAACTCAGCAAAAAAAGAAACGTCCTCTCACTGTCAACTGCGTTTATTTTCAGCAAACTTAACATGTGTAAATATTTGTATGAACATAAGATTCAACAACTGAGACATGAACTGAACAAGTTCCACAGACATGTGACTAACAGAAATTGAATAATGTGTCCCTGAACAAAGGGGGGGGGGGGGGTCAAAATCAAAAGTAACAGTAAGTATCTGGTGTGGCCACCAGCTGCATTAAGTACTGCAGTGCATCCCCTCGTGGACTGCACCAGATTTGCCAGTTCTTGCTGTGAGATGTTACCCCACTCTTCCACCAAGGCACCTGCAAGTTCCCGGACATTTCTGGGGGGAATGGCCCTAGCCCTCACCCTCCGATCCAACAGGTCCCAGACGTGCTCAATGGGATTGAGATCCGGGCTCTTCGCTGGCCATGGCAGAACACTGACATTCCTGTCTTGCAGGAAATCACGCACAGAACGAGCAGTATGGCTGGTGGCATTGTCATGCTGGAGGGTCATGTCAGGATGAGCCTGCAGGAAGGGCACCACATGAGGGAGGAGGATGTCTTCCCTGTAACGCACAGCGTTGAGATTGTCTGCAATGACAACAAGCTCAGTCCGATGATGGCCCAGACCATGAAGGACCCTCCACCTCCAAATCGTTCCCGCTCCGGAGTGCAGGCCTCGGTGTAACACTCATTCCTTCGACGATAAATGTGAATCCGACCATCACCCCTGGTGAGACAAAACCTTAACTCGTCAGTGAAGAGCACTTTTTGCCAGTCCTGTCTGGTCCAGCGACGGTGGGTTGGTGCCCACAGGCGACGTTGTTGCCGGTGATGCCTGCCTTACAACAGGCCTACAAGCCCTCAGTCTAGCCTCTCTCAGCCTATTGCGGAGAGTCTGAGCACTGATGGAGGGATTGTGCGTTCCTGGTGTAACTCGGGCAGTTGTTGTTGCCATCCTTTACCTGTCCCGCAGGTCTGATGTTCGGATGTACCGATCCTGTGCAGGTGTTGTTACACGTGGTCTGCCACAGCGAGGACGATCAGCTGTCCGTCCTGTCTCCCTGTAGCGCTGTCTTAGGCATCTCACAGTACAGACATTGCAATTTATTGCCCTGGCCCCATCTGCAGTCCTTATGCCTCCTTGCAGCATGCCTAAGGCACGTTCACGCAGATGAGCAGGGACCCTGGGCATCTTTCTTTTGGTGTTTTTCAGTAGAAAGGCCTGTTTAGTGTCCTAAGTTTTCATAAACTGTGACCTTAATTGCCTACCGCCTGTAAGCTGTGAGTGTCTTAACGACCGTTACACAGATGCATGTTCATTAATTGTTTATGGTTCATTGAACAAGCATGGGAAGCAGTGTTTAAACCCTTTACAATGAAGATCTGTGATGTTATTTGGATTTTTATGATTTATCTTTGAAAGACAGGGTCCTGAAAAAGGGACGTTATTTTTTTTGCTGAGTTTATACAAATGTATGTGGACACCCTCTAAATTAGTGGATTCGGCTATTTCAGCCTCAACCATTGCTAACAGGTGTATAAAATCGAGCACACACCAAAGCAATCTCCATAGACAAACATTGGCAGTAGAATGGCCTTACTGAAGACCTCCGTGACTTTCAATGTGGCACCGTCTTAGGATGCCACCATAGGATGCCAAGTCAGTTCGTCAAATGTCTGCCCTGCTAGAGCTGCCCCGGTCAACTGTAGGTGCTGTTATTGTGAAGTGGAAATGTCTAGGAGCAACAATGGCTCAGCCACGAAATGGTAGGCCACACAAGGTCACGGAATGGGACCACCAAGTGCTGAAGTGAGTAAAAATCGTCTGTCCTCGGTTGTAACACTCACTACAGTCGGGAGCTTCATGAAATGGGTTTCCATGGCAGAGCAGCGGCACACAAGCCTAAGATGCGCAATGCCAAGCATCAGCCGGAGTGGTGTAAAGCTCGCCGCCATTGGACTCTGGAGCAGTGGAAACGCGTTCTCTGGAGTGATGAATCATGCTTCACCATCTGGCAGTCCGACGGACTAATCTGGGTTTGGCAGATGCCAGGAGAACGCTACCTGCCCCAATGCATAGTGCCAACTGTAAAGTTTGGTGGAGGACTAACGGTCTGGGGCTGTTTTTCATGGTTTGGGCTAGGAGTCCTTAGTTCCAGTGAAAGGAAATCTTAACAGTACAGCATACAATGACATTCTAGATGATTCTGTGCTTCCAACTTTGTGGCAACAGTTCGGGGAAGGCCCTTTCCTGTTTCAACATGACAATGCCCTGTGCACAAAGCAGGGTCAATTCAGAAATGGTTTGCTGAGATTGGTGTGGAAGAACTTGACTGGCCTGCACAGAGCTCTTACCTCAACCCCATCGAACACCTTTGGGATTAATTGGAATGCAGACTGCAAGCCAGGCCTAATCACCCGACCTCACTAATGCTCATGGCTGAATGGAAGCAAGTCCCCGCAGCAATTTTCCAACATAAAGTGGAAAGCCTTCCCAGAAGAGTGGAGGCTGTTATAGCAGCAAAGGGGTTTTGGATTTGAGATGTTCGACGGGCAGGTGTAGTGTATAGTGTAGTGCATATTTGTGTTATTTATAAGGCGCATTGAGCTACTGTTGCTTCAGATGTCACGTGTCTTTGACAGTACATTGTTTACAGTTGTGCACTGTAAATGTAGCCTACAGTTCTAAGGACGCACAAAGTTACTTCTTTTCAAGCTCCTTTTCTGTCTCATGGGATATGGGTTGCGTTTTACATGAAAATACATTTTACTATCATACCGCATTTAGCCCTCCATTCAGCCATGACAATTGTATGCTATTTTCCCAACTTCAAATAGCGATTAGCCTACAGCTGTGCACCAACGGAGGGTCCAAGACTTAACACTGATCAATTAAAAACACTCACCAGAAAGTTTTTTTTAAACAGAATCAGTTCTGATGGCGAACATCATCTCAGCCGAGAAAAAAAAACATGATATTATTAAAATAGTGAAATGATTTCAAATTCCCATCCCTAGTTAATAGGGAATTAATGTTACACAGAAAATGCTTAGTATTCAGAGGATTGCACTGTACTTCAGCACTGTAAAGGTCTGCCACATCTGCCTCTGACTCTCACCATCACTAAAAGGTTGTTATCAATCAGAGCCCTAATAAAGGTGCTTGTCAAACCTGATAGATCAATGTCATCACAAAATGCAGCCTAAACTTCACATGATTTAGCCAATAACTCCTCCTTCAGATAAAGGCCTACGCAACTCCTGTTTTGAGCACATCATTTGATCATATGCTGAGGGTATAAAACTATGGTCTTCAACTTGAGCCAACAGTGATTTAGCCACAACTTTTGAACATGGTGCCATTCTTTAAAAAAATGAATGGTTAGAAGGCCAATGGGTCATGTCAATTTTTTTTGAAATGCAAGAAATTCGTTTTAAGTGGCAGAAATCTGAGTTGCGATGAGTGTCCACCAATGACATTGAGTCGCTTAGGGTCTATACTTGAAAATGTCCATTCTTTAATTATTTATTTGTACCTATGTTTGTGCCGTATAGCTGCAAGCTTTTCTTTGGGTCCTGAAATCGGTATGTTTATTTTTAGTAGCGTTTAACCCAACCTCTGCCGAGGGAGGCTTTGTTTGTTAACGGAGAAAGAGCTGCACGATGCGTTCTTTTTTGCAAGGGACACAAAAAAATATTAAATCTAAAAAACTATTGATTCCAAATCCAACTCTATAACAATCAGGACAAGCACAAGTAGGTAGTAAAAGCGTTAAATAACATTGGATTACGGTGCGCAGTTTAAAAGTCAGGGTCTAAATTTACCGTTGAAAATTAGAAAAGTAGAATAGATATATAAGGTGTAATTAAAAAATAAAATAAATCTTGTTATGTCAGTCACTGACAGTCACTCAATTAGCCCATGTTTTAGCTGGCTTGACTAATTTACCAATCTAAACTTGTAGTACTCWTTATTGAATTACCGACTGGGGAGCCCCCATTGATTTTGTTATTCACTGTCACTCAATATCATAACCAAAAACATTGCACACATTTCTCACCACCCTATGGCAAAATGTGTAGAATTTAGCTGTAAAACTGCGAATTGTTCTCTACGCCCTATGGCAAGATGAGTAGAATTGCAGGAAATTAACAACAAAAAAGAACATTCTCTCTGTTGCCTGTATACTTTTCTCAAAAGTCACTAGAAATTAGCATTTAAAATCTGTTTTTCAACAAACCAAAAAAGTCTGGGGGCTTGCCCCCAGAACCCCGTAGCAAAGTGTGTCTCACCCCTAGGATTTCACATTTTGGGGAATATTAACAGGAATATATGGGAAATAACGGAAATATATGCAAATTAATATTAACACCATTTAAATGCTTTTTACATTGGATATATTTACCATCTCATATGGAGACAGAAACATAAACATTTTACCTTATAGACAAATTTGCAAATGATTAAATCCTTCCAATAGAAAAGAATATATATATATTTGTTACGAAATTGAACTTTAATAAAATTATATGACTCTTCACATGGGATGATTTCACTGAACAACAAAAGGGAATATTGAATGATCCCCAATGATCCATCGCATCTCCCAAAACGTTTTTAACATACATCTGTAAAATGATAGTCCAGAAACTAAAGCTTTGGTTGTCTTCCTCTCAGGCTTCACATGTCTTCTCCCTGGACCTCAATGTCCACCTCTTGACCATCAGACTGAGGCCTCATCTTCACTGTCACTTTCCAACCTTGTTGAGGATGGCTCGTTGTCAGGCTCAAAAAGCCTCAAATTTGCCCRGATGGCCACCAATTTTTCAACCCTTGTATTGGTCAGTCTGTTGCGTGCTTTGGTGTGTGTGTTCTCAAACAAGGACCAGTTGCGCTCTGAGGTGGCTGATGTTGGGATTTGGAGGATGATGGAGGCAACAGGGGAAACGGCCTCAGATCCACAAAGTCCCTTCCACCAGGTGGCTGATGAGATATGTTGGCACGACTGCCATATTGCATCTCCACCCCAAAGCCCTTGCTTGGAAGTGTACTTTGCCAGACTGCCAAGAACCTTGCCCTCATCCAGGCGGCAAGACACGGTAGTGATGACACCATAGGCCTTGTTGATCTCTGCACCAGACAGGATGCTCTTGCCAGCATACTTGGGTCCAACATGTATACTGCAGCCTGTATGGACTTCAGGCAGAAGTCTTCACGCTTTTTGATGTATTTCAGAACTGCAGTTTCCTCTGCTTGGAGGTAGATTGCTGCTATAACTTGATGACCCTTCACATTCCTAACCATTTCCTTGGCTCTCTTGTAGAGTGTATTCATTGTTTTCAGTGCCATGATGTCCTTGAGGAGCAGATTCAATGCATGAGCAGCACAGCCAATGGGTGTGATGTAAGGGTAGGACTCCTCCACTTTAGACCAAGCAGCCTTCATGTTCACAGCATTGTCTGTCACCAGTGCAAATACCTTCTGTGGTCCAAGGTCATTGATGACTGCCTTCAGCTCATCTGCAATGTAGAGACTGGTATGTTGTCCCTTGTGTCTGTGCTCTTGTAGAATACTGGTTGAGGGGTGGAGATGATATAGTTAATTATTCCTTGCCAACGACCATTCGACCACCCATCAGAGATGATTGCAATACAGTCTGCTCTCTCTATGATTTGCTTGACCTTCACTTGAACTCTGTATCCAGCAAATGAGTAGATAAAGCATGTCTGGTTGGAGGGGTGTATGCTGGGTGAAGAACATTCAGAAATCTCTTCCAATACACATTGCCTGTGAGCATCAGAGGTGAACCAGTTGCATACTCAGCTCGAGCAAGACATTCATCAGCATTTCTCTGACTACGTTCATCCACTGAGTCAAAAACACTTCTGATTCCAGGAGGACCGCGAGCTGTTGCTATCAATAAGGTGTCTGATTCATCATTTTCACCTCGAATAGAAGTAGAGGGACTTTTGTCAGAGGTTGCTTGTTGTGAACGCTGAGGGAACTTTATGCACTTGGCCAGATGATTCTGCATCTTTGTTGCATTCTTCACATATGATTTGACACAATATTTGTAAATGTACACAGCTTTTCGTTCTACATTAGCTGCAGTGAAATGTCTCCACACATCAGATAGCGCCGCGGCATTTTCCTGTAAAGATTACGGGGAAATTATATATTTAAAAAAATATATACAATTCCATGTACAGATAAATAGTTAAGCAGGTAAGATAAATGTTTTAAAATGAAACATGTATGGAATAGAGGTCGACCGATTAATCTCCATGGCCAGGGACGATTTCAAGTTTTCATAACAAATCGGTAAATCTGCCTTTTAGGACCCGATTATGGCCGATTACATTGCAATCCACGAGGAGACGGCGTGGCGCTGACCACCTGTTACTCAAGTGCAGCATCAAAAGGACCTTGTGGCTGCAAGGAGCCAAGGTAAGTTGCTAGCTAGCATTAAACTTATATTATAAAAAACAATCAATCAATCTTCACATAACATGTCACACGTGCTCCCTCTCCGGCCTCTAGGTCCCCAGGCTGCTCATTATGGTGCACACCTGTCACTACCGTTACGCGCACCTGGCGCGTCATCGGACTCCATCACCTCCTGATTACCTTCCCTATATACAGTGGGGAGAACAAGTATTTATACACTGCCGTTTTTGCAGGTTTTCCTACTTACAAAGCATGTAGAGGTCTGTCATTTTATCATAGGTACACTTCAACTGTGAGAGACGGAATCTAAAACAAAAATCCAGAAAATCACATTGTATGATTTTTAAGTAATTAATTTGCATTTTATTGCATGACATAAGTATTTGATCACCTACCAACCAGTAAGAATTCCGGCTCTCACAGACCTGTTAGTTTTTCTTTAAGAAGCCCTCCTGTTCTCCACTCATTACCTGTATTAACTGCACCTGTTTGAACTCGTTACCTGTATAAAAGACACCTGTCACACACTCAATCAAACAGACTCCAACCTCTCCACAATGGCCAAGACAGAGAGCTGTGTAAGGACATCAGGGATAAATTGTAGACCTGTACAAGGCTGGGATGGGCTACAGGACAATAGCCAAGCAGCTTGGTGAGAAGGCAACAAACTGTTGGCACAATTATTAGAAAATGGAAGAAGTTCAAGATGACGGTCAATCACCCTCGGTCTGGGGCTCCATGCAAGATCTCACCTCGTGGGGCATCAATGATCATGAGGAATGTGAGGGATCAGCCCAGAACTACACGGCAGGACCTGGTCAATGACCTGAAGAGAGCTGGGACCACCAGTCCTCAAAGAAAACCATTAGTAACACACTACGCCGTCATGGATTAAAATCCTGCAGCGCACGCCAAGGTCCCCTGTTCAAGCCAGCGCATGTCCAGGCCCGTCTGAAGTTTGCCAATGACCATCTGGATGATCCAGAGGAGGAATGGGAGAAGGTCATGTGGTCTGATGAGACAAAAAATAGAGCTTTTTGCTCTAAACTCCACTCGCCGTGTTTGGAGGAATAGAAGGATGAGTACAACCCCAAGAACACCATCCCAACCGTGAAGCATGGAGGTGGAAACATCATTCTTTGGGGATGCTTTTCTGCAAAGGGACAGGACGACTGCACCGTATTGAAGGGAGGATGGATGGGGCCATGTATCGCGAGATCTTGACCAACAACCTCCTTCCCTCAGTAAGAGCATTGAAGATGGGTCGTGGCTGGGTCTTCCAGCATGACAAACGACCCGAACAACACCAGCCAGGGCAACTAAGGAGTGGCTCGTAAGAAGGCATCTCAAGGTCCTGGAGTGGCCTAGCCAGCTCCAGACCTGAACCCAAATAGAAAATCTTTGGAGGGAGCCGAAAGTCCGTATTGCCCAGCGACAGCCCCGAAACCTGAAGGATCCTGGAGAAGGTCTGTATGGAGGAGTGGGCCAAAATCCTGCTGCAGTGTGTGCCAAACCTGGTCAAGAACTACAGGAAACGTATGATCTCTGTAATTGCAAACTAAGGTTTCTGTACCAAATATTCAGTTCTGCTTTTCTGATGTATCAAATACTTATGTCATGCAATAAAATGCAAATTAATTAATTAAAAATCATACAATGTGATTTTCTGGATTTTTGTTTTAGATTCCGTCTCTCACAGTTGAAGTGTACCTATGATAAAAATTACAGACCTCTACATGCTTTGTAAGTAGGAAAACCTGCAAAATTGTCAGTGTATGAAATACTTGTTCTCCCCACTGTATGTCACTTCCTTTGGTTCCTTCCCCAGGCGTTATTGTTTCTGTTCCTGTGTCAGTTCTGTGTGATGTTTGTGTTTCTTATTTTTGTATTATGTTGTGTTTAGTTATTAAAACACTCACTCCCTGAACTTGCTTCCCGACTCTCAGCGCACGTCGTTACAAATCACTAGTTAACTACACATGGCTGATGATATTACTAGGTTAACTAGCTTGTCCTGCGTTGCATATAATCAATGTGGTGCCTGTTAATTTATCATCGAATCAAAGCCTACTTCAACTTCGCCAAACGGGTGATGATTTAACAAAAGCGCATTCGCAAAAAAAGCACAATCGTTGCACAAATGTACCTAACCATAAACATCAATGCCTTTCTTAAAATCAGTACACAGAAGTATATTTTTTTTTAAACCTGCATTTAGTTCAAGTTAGCAGGCAATATTAACTAACACAGCGCTTTTTATGACTACAAGCCTATCAACTCCCGAGATTAGGCTGGCAATACTAAAGTGCCTATAATCAAGTTTATTTTATATAGCCCTTCGTACATCAGCTAATATCCCTATAAGAACATCCAATAGTCAAAGGTATATGAAATACAAATGGTATAGAGAAATAGTCGATGCGTCATATTTCCTATAATAACTACAACCTAAAACGTCTTAACTGGGAATATTGAAGACTCATGTTAAAAGGAACCACCAGCTTTCATATGTTCTCATGTTCTGAGCAAGGAATTTAAACGTTAACTTTTTTACATGGCACATATTGCACTTTTACTTTCTTCTCCAACTCTGTGTTTTTGCATTGTTTAAACCAAATTGAACATGTTTCATTTTTTTAATGTATTATATTAAGTTCAAATAAAAGTGTTCATTGTTCATTCACTATTGTTGTAATTGTCATTATTACAAATATATATATATATAAAAATCGTCCGATTAATCGGTATCGGCCTTTTATGGTCCTACAATAAATCGGTATCGGCGTTGAAAAATTATAATCGGTCAACCTCTAGTATGGAAACAGGTGAATTAACACTCCTCAGTTAGCAGGCTCAAGCAAGCTAAAACCCACATGGTAGCAAAAATTATCTAACTTGTTAACAAGTTAAAAATGATTTAAAACACTTTGCTGTAGGCTACTATTTACTAGTTAACAAAAAATCATGTATGTCATATAAAATATATTCACTCCACCCAGTATTGTAATCAAAACTTACCAGAAAGCATGTAGTCCTTGGCTTAGACAGTGTAGTAGTGTGGGCTCTATAGCATCTCATTAGTGTGCAAGATCTTGAGAATCAGCTGTGATGGAAGAATGCACTGCAAATGTGATGGAAGAATGCACTGTGCATGCAGAGGGTTGCAATTCCATTGAATTGATGATAGTTTAACCAAAATATGCCACAAGACCTAGAATTGCCTTATGTGTATCCCACAAAAAAAGGTTCACTGTTATAAGCTAACCTTTTTTATGAATTTAAGCAACATTTCCAGGCTTAATTTCCCATGGAAAATTTCCGGAAGAAATGTACCGTAAATTTAATGGAAAGTTTCTGACCCTTTGCAACCCTCCTTACCCCTAATGTCAGAGTCACTCGTACTCCCCTGGCCACTCCTATAGGGGAAATTCATGGGTGAATGGGTTTTTAGGATAAACGGCAAAAATAAGGTCTGAGGTTAAAGATCTCCTAAACCTGTGTTTACCACAGACCTTATTTTCTGTTTATCCAAAACCCAGCAGATCCGACACCTTACACTTGATTACAGCTGCACTACAGGGTTTGACAGGCCGTTAGCTTAAATTAAGACACAGCGGAGCTGGCGAGAGATATGGCTCAGAAAACATTCCTCAATCCAGGGATGAGAAATTGCGTTGTACTCGGAATTGTTCCATTATCCCAACTGTTACAGCGAGATGATTGAACATAGCTGCCGGAAATAGCAGTAATTCAATCTTCTCGGTGTAACAGTTGTGATAACGGGACATTTWAAAAAAATCAACACTCACAGCCGACGAAGATATTAACATTTTATATTCATCCAATGTCTGGCATGTTTTTGGATGACGTGATAACATCATCACTGCTCATGCTTCTCCCTGTACACACTGACTGCTAGCGAGCATGTGTAAACCGGATGCAATCCAGATCTGTCCAAAATAATCCCAATGCGTTTCTATGGGTTTACAATGGACCTAAACTTGTCGCCTGCCTTCCTACCTTTGTTAGGTCGAAGACATGAGCATCTCCTCATTATATAAAGATCTCTGTATGGAGGTAAATCATTGACATAATGATTTGAGTGTGTAGAATAGATTTGTAGTTGTAAACAMAATTTGCAAGTGTGTAACTGATCAGTTGTGAACATGAAATAATAATCTGTAGTTGTGATCGCATTCGCAAATGTATTATTTATTCTGTACACCTGCGCATGTCAATTTTGTGTGCTCAGACTTTTGGCAGTGCTTTAGCGCCCTACCGTGACAAAAATATTTGTAGATGTGCAAACAACAATTACTAAGGAGAGAGAGAGCAGGAGTTCTTGGAGGGACCTGTTTCTTCTAACCAATCAGATGAGGTTTTTATAGACCAGCATACTCTACGCTGGTTGGTTGGTGACAGCTCACATGGACTGTGATCGTCTGACGCAACCCCATGTCAATCACGACGTGTATTACTAGGTTACCACTGAGACTGCTTGCACAAAGTCCACCAAAGAAACCCAACTGTTAGCTGTCATGGCAGGTAAGTTTAAATGTCTTTCTTTTATGGCTAGGTAGCAAGCTTTTTTTCTTCTTTGTAATATGTTTTTGGAAGCTATAAGCCATTGTTATTAAGAGTTTGTAACTGGTGTTGTAGTCTACCTAATCAATTTCGATAGCTAGTGTCAAAGTTATTTTGCAAACATTTTTAAGCTAGCTAGCTTGATTCTCTATGGAGCCATAGCTAGCTGGCTAGCATCATTATATTAAAAAAATATTATTCACCTGCTAAGACCTAGCAACTGACATAAATCCCATGATTTATTGATCACTCAGTTAGATCTGGTGTTTTAGTAGAAGCACAACTGAAGGTAGAAAATAATTTATTTAGGGTTTGACATTGTCAGCCAATGTCAAAGCTATCTAAACCGTTTACAAATTGTCTATCTCCAGGCTGAAATCCACTCCCGAAAGGACCCCGTCAGCTCCACAATGCCCCGGGGGATGCGAAGGACATCCAGAACACTCTGGCAAAAGCATCAACACCATTGAAAACCCAGTCAGCAAGCCTCAGCGGAGAACCTGAAGAATATCTTCTCACGTATGTTCAGCTGCACCGTTGCATGCCACTTGATTGGGAATTATTGTTGGCTTGCATTGCATTTGATGTGGCACAATGTATTTCTGTGTATATATATTTCTCCTCCCTTCTAGTGCAGTGCCTGAGATGGTGGCAAACACTCCATTAATGACAAAGTATGATGAACTGCTGGAGGTTCAGCACAAGCTGGTGAACCTGGAGTGCTCATGGAATGACCTCATGTACGATCACTACCGCATGGGCAGCAAGAACCCGCACAACATTAACCTAGTTTGAAACTACTTTGGCAAGGTGTAGGGCCTGTCGGACAACCAGGCCAAGCACCTCTGGATAGCGCTGCAGCGCGCCATGTGCAAGGCTGGAGGCCAAAGTGAGCAATGCCTCTGCTGCAGTGCTTCCCAAAACATTACAACACCTTGACAGGTTCTTCAAGCTCTACCATAAAACTGTGTCCATGAGGGTRCAGAGGATCTGACAGCCAACAAGATTGTGTCCCTCACCTGGGTCCTCAATTAATACCTACAAAACTAAGTCTGTACTGCCCTCTGTGTGGCTAATGTAGCATCAGTGATATCTGGGCACCAGTCCAATCATACAGTGCATTCGGAAAGTATGCAGACCCCTTGACTTTTTCCACATCTTGTTATGTTATAGCTTTATTCTAAAAAAAATAAATAATAATAATGTCCCCCCTCAATCTACACACAATAGCCCATAATGGCAGACCAAAAACAGGTTTTTCGATTTTTTTTGCAAATTTATTCAAAATTAAAAACAAAAATATCACATTTACATAATTATTCAGACCCTTGACTCAGTACTTTGTTGAAGCACCTTTGACAGCAATTACAGCCTTGAGTCTTCTTGAGTATGACACCTGTTTTTGGGGAGTTTCTCCCATTCTTCTCTGCAGATCCTCTCAAGCTCTGTCAGGTTGGATGGGGAGCGTTGCTGCACAGCTATTTTCAGGTCTCTCCAGAGATGTTCGATCAGGTTCAAGTCCGGGCTCTGGCTGGGCCACTCAAGGACATTCAGAGACTTGTCCCGAAGCCACTCTTGCGTTGTCTTGGGTGTGTGCTTAGGGTCGTTTTCCTGTTGGAAGGTGAACCTTCGCCCCAGTCTGAAGTCCTGAGCGCTCTGGAGCAGGTTTCATCAAGGATCTCTGTACTTTGCTCCTGCTCCATTCATCTTTCCCTCAATCCTGACTAGTCTCCCAGTCCCTGCCGCAGAAAAACATCCCCACAGCATGATGCTGCCACCACCATGCTTCACCGTAGGGATGGTTCCAGGTTTAATCCATTTTTAGAATAAGGTTGTAAGGTAATAATGTGGAAAGTCAAGGGGTCTGAATACTTTCCGAATGCAAAAGTATGTTTGTTTAGCCAGCCTGCATTACATGGGAACCACCAATAAATTAGAGATATTCTCTCAGATTTTCTGTGAATGGGTGTTTGTTTCTGTATGTACTGTAACAGTGTTGCTTCCGTCCCTCTCCTTGCCCCAACCTGAGCACGAACCAGGGACCCTCTGAACACATTGACAACTGTCACCCACAAAGCATTGTTACCTATCGCTCCACAAAGCTGAGGCCCTTTTAAAGCTAGGGAAACTACTACTTCTAGGTTTCAGAGCGAGTAAAGTCACTGATTGAATGCATGTGCCTGCACCCTGTATATTCAGGCATTGCTGTTTGTCTAAATGTCCACAGTACATTACAGCACATACATGGTTCTCTCATTTATATATCTGATTGTGTTCCAGTGTGGAGATGGTTCACCCAGAGCAGAGCAATTATTATAATAATAGTTATTAAAAGGTTTAGTTGTGCAGAAAGACAAGCTTACACTCTCCCACTCTTCCACAGTCCAACATCAGAGAATTGCTGCACAAGGCTCTGCAGATGGACAAGACGGGCGGGCGGGCAGGAAGATACAAACCCCGGAGGCTTCTGTGAAAGTCGATCAAATAAAGCAATTTGGAGAGCCTGACACAGAATTGAAGGTCCAGAAGATCCAACATGCACCTGGTTTGCATCCCAGTATTGTGTTAATTGTTTTCACAGCCCTGTAAGTAATGAGACTTCAAGACTGTGACCATACAATTAGAATTAACATTACTATTCATGTGTGGGCTACTATGCCATCTATCTGGAGTTAGGGTGACCACAAGTCCCTGATTGTGCGGACAGTCCCACATTTTGGTCCTTTGTCCTGCAACTAAACAATCATGTCCCGCATTTTATCAACAAATTCAAACACCACCAATTTCACTTTTTGTTGTTGTTGATTAGTCCTGTATTTCAGTCAGACATTCCAACCGGTCTCTTGCATGCACGTTGCACTGATGAAAACATATACAGTACCAGTCAAAAGTTTGGACACACCTACTCATTCAAGGGTTTCTTTATTTTTTACTATTTTCTAAATTGTACAAAAATAGTGAAGACATCAAAACGATGAAATAACACATGGAATCATGTAGTAACCAAAAAAGGGTTAAAGAAATCAAAATATATTTTATATTTGAGATTACTCAAAGTAGCCACCCTTTGCTTTGATGACAGCTTTACACACTTGGCATTCTCTCAACCAGCTTCATGAGGTAGTCACCTGGAACGCATTTCAATTAACAGGTGTGCCTTGGTAAAAGTTCATTTGTGGACTTCCTTCTTAATGCGTTTGAGCCAATCAGTTGTGTTGTGACAAGTTAGGGGTGGTATAGAGAAGATAGCCCTATTTGGTAAAAGAGCATGTCCATATTATGGCAAGGACAATTCAAATAAGCAAAGAGAAATGACAGTCCATCATTACATGAAGGTTATTGAATCCGGAAAATTTCAAGAATTTTTAAAGTTTCTTCAAGTGCAGTCGCAAAAACCATCAAGCGCTATGACGAAACTGGCTCTCATGAGGACCGCCACAGGAAAGGAAGACCCAGAGTTAACTCTGCTGCAGAGGATAAGTTCATTACAGTTACCAGCCTCAGAAATTGCATCCCAAATAAATGCTGCGTGAATCAGGCCTTCATGGTCGAATTGCTGCAAAGAAACGACTACTAAATGACACCAATAACAAGAGACTTGCTTGGGCCAAGAAACACGAGCAATGGACATTAGACCACTGGAAATCTGTCCTTTGGTCTGATGAGTCCAAATTTGAGATTTTTGGTTCTAACCGCAGTGTATTTGTGAGATGTAGAGTAGGTGAACGGATGATCTCTGCATGTCTGGTTCCCACCATGAAACATGGAGGGGGTGTGATGGTGCTTTTCTGGTGACACTTTCTGTGATTTATTTAGAATTCAAGGCACACTTAACCAGCATGGCTACCACAGCCTTCTACAGCGATACGCCATCCCATCTGGTTTGCGCTTAGTGAGACTATGATTTGTTTTTCAACAGGACAATGACCCAACACAGATCCAGGCTGTGTAAAGGCTATTTGACAAACGAGAGTGATGGAGTGCTGCATCAGATGACCTGGCCTCCACGATCACCTGACCTAAACCCAATTGAGATGGTTTGGGATGAGTTGGACCGCAGAGTGAAGGAAAAGCAGACAAGTGCTCAGCATATGTGGGAACTTCTTCAAGACTGTTGGAAAAGCATTCCAGGTGAAGCTGGTTGAGAGAATGCCAAGTGGGTGCAAAGCTGTCAAGGCAAATGGTGGCTACTTTGAAGAATATAAAATATATTTTGATTTGTTTAACACTTTTTTGGTTACTGCATGTTTCCATATGTGTTATTTCTTTGTTTTGATGTCTTCACTATTATTCTGCAATGTAGAAAATAGTAAAAATAAAGAAAAACCCTTTGTAGTGTATATCTTAAGGATGAGGTAGCGTAAGCTTAATGGTGATGTTAAACACTTCTCCAATCGTTGAGATCTGATATTCTGCGCAGTGCAAGATGATACGTAGGCCAATGTCATAAGCCTATCATCAACTAATATTTCTCAATTCCCTCCGGGCTAAATTTCTGCTAACTTAAGAGGACAGTTAGGCCTCCTAACTACTTACAAAAAGCATGCTTCTGATGAAGAGCTACAAAAGTAGCAAAAATTGTTCTTAACTGACTTGCCTAGTTAAATAAAGTTGAAATAAAASCTGTGATGCTCATTCAACATATTTGCTGCTACTTCACTAAATCCCATTTTTAAAGTGTGTCATCTTGTTTTACATTCCCTGAGACCAATCAGAAATGTTTCCCTGGCCAAAATATTCCCAGATTTTCATAAAACAGCTACACATGGTCTCTCGTTTCTGCATCACCAAATTTTGCGCAAGGCAAGAGTTGGCTACGCCTCAATTGCTCGTTGGGTGCAGGGGACGCCAGGGGTGTAGTGAGGCCAGAGGACACCTGAGTGGTGCTCCGCCACTTCTCACAATGGTGCCCGTTTAGTAAATGTCGATAAAAGCTGAATCAATGTCTAGGACGATCACATGATTAATTAGTATTCTACATAACAGAATCAAATACAAAACATTAAGAACACCTGCTCTTTCCATGACAGACTGACCAGGTGAAAGCTCTGATCCCTTATTGATGTCAATAAGGGATCAGAGCTGTTAAATCAGGGGTTCCCCAAAAAAATTGGGCCCGCAACTCCATTTTGATATCTGAAAATTCACACGACCCCAACCATGTGAGAAAAAAAWATATATATATTTAACAGCTAATGATAACTTTTTTTATTGGAGCTATGGCAGTCAATTGAAAAACAGTCAAACAGTATTTCTGATTGTATTCTCAACTCACCATCATATATTTTTAATGTGAGGCTTTGACAGCCAATGGCAAATTAGTCTGACATCTCACCACCACCAATGAGATGGATGTGCTTGAAGCATGTCGCATCGGAGCTTCTCAAAGTCAGGGGGCGTGGTTGACAGTCTGCACCTTATCTCTCCTGTCACATCCAACCTGGATTGATATTTGTTTTTAATGCAGACAAGAGTACTGAATCAGCGTACCATGAGTTTTAATGCTCGGAGGGAGACGGCACAGTATTTTGAGTCAGGAACCAAAACTCCTCCATGGTGACACGTGAATAAGTTGTCTGCAGCAGTCGGTCACATCACAGCTCGATCAGCTGTTCAATTTCACTAACCGGCATGTCAACCGAGCCAGGATCACAGTTAAACGAATTTTGATGATTCGGTTACTCATCTGTAGAATTGTTTTGCATTTCCTCTGAGTGCAGAGGCCTGCTCACCGTCCCGTGATAGAGGGAGCATCATCTCTGCAAAAGCCCACCATTCAATCGATTTTTCATCAATATAGCCACGCAGCACACTGAACATCCCCTGTGCTATTTCATGCTTGGGAATAGCATCACCCGACATGTAGCGAACAAAAGTCAATGCATGGGCATCTAGGCCCTCACAGCTAACGTCCATTTGGAGAGCATAAGGTGGGGAGTTGAGTCGTTCAGCCAGTTTCCTCTTGATTGCTAGCTATAGCATCAATTCTTAGTTTCACAGTGTTATCTGACAATGGTATTGATGTGAGTTTCTGTGCCTCTGCCTCTCCCCACATTGTTTTCACCATATCAATTGCGGCCAGTAATATCAAAGTCTCTGCAATTGTGAGTGGTTTCATAGCATAGCGGAAGAGCGGCCTTTCACCACGATCGAAGGGCGCTCTCTGGTTGAAATGTAAGTTTTAGATTTGAATAATTTTCATTTAGAATAAGGTTAACCACATGACAATGGTTTTGAGGGACAAAGCCAATATTATTATGTTGTTGTTGTTTTTTTACCAGGATTTTGGAAATTCTCCCACGATACCATTTTCATATCAGGCCCTTAGTTTGAGAACCGCTGTGTTAAATTTTGGTCCCATGTTTCATGAGCTGAAATAAAAGACCCCAGAAATGTTCCATACGCACAGAAAGCTTATTTCTCTCAAATTTCTCTCAAATTTTGAGCACAAATTTGTTTACATCCCTGTTAGTGAGCATTTCTCCTTTGCCAAGATAATCCATCCACCTGACAGGTGTGGCATATCAATAAACTGATTAACCAGCATAATCATTACACAGGTGCACCTTGTGCTGGGGACAATATAAGGCCACAAAAATGTACAGTTAYGTCACACAAAACAATATCACAGATGTCTCAAGTTGAGGGAGCGTGCAATTGGCATGCTGACTGCAGGAATGTCCACTAGAGCTGTTGCCAGAGAATTTAATGTTAATTTCTTTACCCTAAGCTTCCTCCAACATTGTTTTGTCAGTACGTTCAACCGGCCTCACAACCGCGGACCACGGTTATGGCGTTTTGTGGGCGAGCGGTTTGCTGATGGCAACGTTGTGAACAGAGTGCCCCATGGTGGCAATGGGGTTATGATACGGGCAGGCATAACCTACAGACAACGAATTCAATTATATTTTATTGATGGCAATTTGAATGCACAGAGATACCGTGATGAGATCCTGAGACCCATTGTTGTGCCATTCATCTGCCTTCATCACCTCACGTTTCAGCATGATAATGCACGGCCCCATGTCGCAAGGACTATACATCATTCCTGTAAGCTGAAAATGTCCCATTTCTTCCATGGCCTGCATACTCACCAGACATGTCACACATGGAGCATGTTTAGGATGCTCTGGATCTACGTGTACAACAGCGCGTTCCAGTTCCTGCCAATATCCATCAACTTCGCACAGCCATTGAAGAGGAGTGGGACAACATTCCACAGGCCACAATCAGCCTGATCAACTATATGCAAAGGAGATGTGCTGCGCTGCATGAGGCAATTTGTGGTCACACCAGATACTGACTGGTTTTCTGATCCATGCCCCTACCTTTTTTTAAAGGTATCTGTGACCAAAAGATGCATAGCTGTATTCCCAGTCATGTGAAATCCCATAGGTTAGGGACTAATGAATATCTTTCAATTGACTGATTTCCTCATATGACTCAGTAAACTCAGTAAAATCTTTAAAATTGTTGCATGTTGCGTTTCTATTTTTCTTCAGTATATTTTCGAATGAGGTTCATGTGCGTGTTCTTGCTGCCCATGCCGTACATGAGATCATTCCATGAGCACTCCAGGTTCATCAGACTGTAGTGGTTCTCCAGCAGTTCAGCTTGCTTTATCATTAACCGAGTGTCTGCCACCATCTCAGGCACCACACAGGAAGGGATGAGAAATATGAATATATACAAATACATTGTAACTGTACAGTGTAACATCAAATGCAATGCGAGCCAACAACAATAATTCCCATTCAAGTGGCATGTAATTGTGAAGCTTAACATACCTGAGAAGATATTCTTCAGGTTCTCCACAGCTGAGCCAACGTGTTGCATCCCAGCATATTTCACGTCATCAATGGTGTTGATGCTTTTTCCAAGGAGTTCTGGGTGTCCTTCACGTCCCCCAGGGCCTGAACAGACCCAGTCTAACTGGGAGTGGATTGCAGCCTGGAGAGTGGGGACAGACCTTTGTAAATTATTTAGAAACAGTTTTACATTAATCAAAGGGCAGTAGCTAAAGATTTACAGAGTGCAGCCATTGTCAATGCAACATCTTAAGGATCAGACCCTTTTTTCAAATTTTTCACCAAAAATGTCATAACCAAATCTAACTGCCTGTAGCTCAGACATTGAAGCAAGGATATGCATATTCTTGATACCATCTGAAAGGTAACACTTTGAAGTTGTGTAAATGTTAAATGAATGTAGGAGAATATAACACATTAGATCTGGTAAAAGAAAATACCAAGAATTTCTTTTTTTTTGTACCATCATCTTTGAAATGCAAGGGAAAGGTCACACATTCAGCTAGGAAGCTGGGTGTAATTCAGATGGTGCCCCCGAAAGGGCAACAGTGTATGTGCAAAGTTTCAGACTGATAACTTCAAGAATGAAGTCTAGGCAAGTCAGTTAAGAACAAATTCTTATTTTCAATGACGGCCTAGGAACAGTGGGTTAACTGCCTTGTTCAGGGGCAGAACGACAGATTTTTACCTTGTCAGCTCGGGGATTCGTCTAACGGTCTAACCACTAGGCTACCTGCCGCCCCATGACATTTAGTATGAAGTCACCCAGGTGTCCTTCACGATTTGCCCAAATGTACCCAAGTGGCCGAATTGGTAAAGCGAGAATATAACTATTTCAAGAATATAACTATAGAAAACATACAAAACGCTATGCTAATAAAAAATACAAGTTTACACACTCCCAGGAATGTCATACATTTGGATCATTAGCTTCCCTACATAAAATGTACTAACAGGAGACGCGACAAGAATGCTGATCCAATGTCTCCAAACACAGAAGTGAAATATTTAAGATAAGGGCCAAGTTAGCAGCCAACACTGATCTAAAGTCATAAGTGAACACAACACAAAAGACACAAAATGAAGAAAAAAAAATACAAATGTTGAAATAGTACACACTATTTACAGTTACAGAATTTAGAACACCCTCTACACAAGATTGTGCTGCTGGTCCCAAGTCCCAAGTCTTTTCTGCTGTAAAGCACTTACCATCCTCCACTTGTAGGCTGGCTGGGTATTCACACCTCTAGATGGCCGGGCGGGGGTTTGTTGTGGAGCCAGAGAGAGCAGCAATCAGACTAAGTGGGGGATGGAGGACTTGACTGTGGTCTCTTTGAAGTCGGTCTTTACCACAAAAAAAAAGAATTATCTGTTAGAACTTATTACTTATTTTATTTAACCTTTATTTCAGCAATACATCAAATAAACAACAACACATCTATAAACATATATTATATAGAGTGGGGAACACTGTTGTGAAGTGTGTGAACCAATTATTTTTATATWTTTTTWAATTAACCTTTATTTAACTAGGCAAGTCAGGACAAATTCTTATTTACAATAACGCCTACCCCGGGCGACGCTGGGCCAATTGTGCGCCGCCCTATGGGACTCCCAATCACGGCCGGATATGACGCAGCCTGGATTCGAACCAGGTACTGCAGTGTGTTAGACCACTGTGCCAGTCGGGAGCCCAAATGTGTATTGTATGTTGACTTTGACATGTTGTGGCTTTCGGATTTACAATATAAATATAAAGACTCGTATTTCACTTACCAGTTTACGGTAATGTTAGCGTCCTCTCCTTTAGCTGTTGTCTATGACACTTTCCCGGTAGATTTCTGCTAGAATATCGTCCAAAATCTGTATACCTGGACTTTCATTTAGCTTTTTCAGTATTAGTAGCCATATTGTAAGTTCAACATTTGCAAAACACTTCGCATTCATAACTCACAGATATGCAAGAATATGTCGAAGCGGGTTACGCATAAATGTCCAAACAGAACTAGCCTCCTGGCGCGCTAGGTTACGCATACTCTCGTAAAGCACAGCGCATTGGCTATCTAGCTAGCTTGGTTTCAAAATGATAGGTGGTCATTTGACAAAGATACCCCCGTGTGGCTCAGTTGGTAGAGCATGGCGCTTGCAACGCCAGGGTTGTGGGTTCATTCCCCACGGGGGGACCAGGATGAATATGTATGAACTTTCCAATTTGTAAGTCGCTCTGGATAAGAGCGTCTGCTAAATGACTTAAATGTGAAATGTAAATGTAATACAGTCAATCAAGGGAACACAGCCCGTGTCATCGGCACGCAATGATGCCATATGGCCATGATGCCTTCCTAGCTAAAATTGGTTTCCCAGTGGATTGACTGAATGCAGACTGATCTAGCAAAGGCTGGTTACTTTTTCGAGTGTCTGAGGAATAAACACAAATGTAACTTGACTGGTTGAAACAACGTTTAGCGTTTGATTTTCACAGATTTCTTTCTTTGCAAGTTGAACAAGTGGAAATACAATTTAGATTGTGCATACTATATGGTCCGTTTTAGGATATGATAAAGGATTTTATCTAACAAAACGACACTACATGTTATCTCTGGGACCCTTAGGATGACAAATCAGAGCAAGATTTCAGAATGTAAGTAAATATTTTATCTTCATACGTGAATGTATCAAACCTGTTGCAGTGAAAAAAGTGTTTTGTTGTTCTGCACTCTCCTCAAACAATAGCATGGCATTTTTTCGCTSTAATAGCTACTGTAAATTGGACAATGCAGTTAGGAATTGCAGTTCCTCAAGAACTTAAGTGTCTTATATGGGCAGAAAGCTTAATGTAAACTCACTCACTTTTGTACATCGCCTTGGTCCGTACAATTGACCTTATTTTAGCGCCCCAAAAATGTAATACTTCCAGATCAACTGTAATGTCAATACCAGTGTAAAGCACAATTTCTCCCCTTTCCAACAGAATCAATTACATGACCGCCACGCTGCTCGTTTCTGCATGATTCAAGGCAATGAGCCCCGTCGGGTCTTTTTAAAAATGGCGGGTGGGGAACCGAACTAATGCGTGATAGTGAGAAGGAGAGATGTYGTGTGGGAAAATTGCTTTTTTTCACTCGATCTGTCCAACTTATCACCTTATCGCCTCTAAAATGTAAATAAAACACTATAAAGAGTTTATATAATGTATCATTACATACCTATTTGAAGGTTTGTGTTGAATTTGAATCCGGTTTTTAGGGCGGTGCTAAAGTGATCTTAGAAGTAACCAGCGGCTTTGAGAATGATGATCGGATGCAATGATGACGCAAAAAATGACTMGGTATCCCCCCTTACCCCGTCACTGTCCATTTCTTGTTTTTAAACGATGAGAGAAGTGCTACACCTGGTGGAGAGAGATTGTAAGACATAAATAGTTGCTTTATGCGTGCTGTACGTTACGACATGACAAGTCACGATGTAACGGAGGGTCTGTTTTTTCTACTTTTCTCCAATACTATAGAGCCATTACCATGTCGATCAACGCTTGAATAAAAACGGGTTCACACCCCAGATTTTGAAGTCAACACAGTCGCTACAGTTCCATTAGTTTTCTTTGTAGCCTCGTTTGAATGTTGCGGTTGCGCACATTTGTACGGAATGGGGTGAGTTTACGTTATATGTACAAACGTTTTTTTTCCCTTGCTAAAAACTACGTTGTTGACACATTATGCTAATTGAGTAACAACAATCGATCTCGATGTCGATCCCTACATATTTAACAAATTATTTTCTACCTTCAGTTTGACTTCTACTAAAACTCCAGATCTAACTGGGTGATCAATAAATCATGGGATTTATGTCAGTTGCTAGGTTTTAGCAGGTGAATGATTCATTTTCTAATGATTTTGTGGCTCCATACAGAATCAAGCTTAAAAATAGTTTGTTTTCGGAAGCTAGCGTCAGACTACAACGTAAAAGTTAAACTCTTTAACAACAATGACTTGGACAATTGCTTTCAAACACCTATTACAAAGTAGAAAATAGCTTGTTACCTATCCATAAAAGAAAGACATTTAAACTTACCGGCCATGACAACTAACAGCTGGGCTTCTTTGGTGGACATTGTGCAAGCAGTCTCAGTGGTAACCTAGTAATGCACGTCGTGATTGACATGGGGTTGCGCCAGACAACACAGCCCGAGTGAGCTGTCACCAACCAACCAKTGTAGAGTATGCTGGTCTATCAAAAMCCTCATCTGATTGGTTAGAAGAAACAGGTCTCTCCCTGCCAAAATTCTGAGCGTGCGAAATTGACATGTGCAGGTGTACAGATGCAATTATTGCTTGCAAATATTAAGTTACACGTTTGCGAATCATAGGTTGCAAATGCCATTACAACCACATGTTTTCCCCCATGTTCACAACTCATCAGTTACACGTTTGAGAACGTGTTTACAACTACTGTACAGATTATTATTTCATGTTGACAACTCATCAGTTACACTTTCAAATTGTGTTTACAACTATAAAACTATTCTACACACTCAAATCATTATGTCAATGATTTACCTCCATATATATGTCGCTATTGCGCCCCTTAATTAGAAAGACGTATTGAGTAGCTAACAAACCTGCTCTGTGTAGCTTTAACGTTATATCAGGCTCAGGTTGAAGAACAATGTCGAGCAGCCTCTGTAGACGGACAACTTCCTCCTGATACTCCGCTATCGTTTTTTCAACGACCCCGAATATCTCATCGGCAGCAGCTGTTAATCTCTCGTTGAGAAAAACCCTCAACAACTGTATTTTAAACATTGTTAGATAATGCAAGTGGAGTATTCACTAGATTGCAAGCGGTGTTGTTTTCATCACGTGGCACGGCATGAAAGACAAACGCATCCTGTAGGTTATCAGCGTCTCGTCAGCAACACTTGAAAAGTACTTCTGGGTCACGGAATTTCTCAAAATAAAAGTCTCCCACGTAATAGTAGAAACGTGTCAATAACCTGTGATTATGAATGATATGAAAAATAATTGTCTAAACATTAACAATGATTCATATTTGTTCATATTTAAGTTTGGGTAAAAATTGGGTTTTAAAACATGTTCCAAAGTCAAATCACTGTACATGGAATGCATATCGGCTTACAGAGCAACTATTCTGGGTTCCACAGTTCCACAGAAAAAAATATTGTTGGTAATACTCAGTAGGGTCTGTAGAATATAAATTCAGCAAAAAAAGAAACGTTCCTTTTTCAGGACCCTGTCTTTCAAAGATAATTTGTAAAAATCTAAATAACTTCACAGATCTTCATTGTAAAGGGTTTAAACACTGTTTCCCATGCTTGTTCAATGAACCATAAACAATTAATGAACATGCTTACAGACGGTAGGCAATTAAGGTCACAGTTATGAAAACGTAGGACCTAAAGAGGCCTTTCTACTGACTCTGACAAACACCAAAAGAAAGATGCCCAGGGTCCCTGCTCATCTGCGTGAACGTGCCTTAGGCATGCTCCAAGGAGGCATAAGGGCTGCAGATGTGGCCAGGGCAATAAATTGCAATGTCCGTACTGTGACACGCCTAAGACAGCGCTACAGGGAGACAGGAACGGACAGCTGATCGTCCTCGCAGTGGCAGACCAGTGGCAGACAACATCACACCTGCGGGACAAGTACAGGAGGCAACAACAACTGCCCGAGTTACACCAGGAACGCACAATCCTCCATCAGTGCTCAGACTGTCCGCAATAGGCTGGAGAGGCTAGACTGGGGGCTTGAAGGCCTGTTGTAAGGCAGGTCCTCACCAGACATCACCGGCAACAATGTCGCCTATGGCACCAACCCACCGTCGCTGAACCAGACAGGACTTGCAAAAAGTGCTCTCACTGACGGATGGCGGTTTTTGTCTCACCGGGGGTGATGGTCGGATTCCGCTTATCGTCGAAGTAATGAGCATTACACTGAGGCCTGTACTCTGGAGGCGGGATTGATTTGGAAGTGGAGGGTATGTCATGGTCTGGGGCGGTGTGTCACAGAATAATTGGACTGAGCTTGTTGTCATTGCAGGGAAATTTCAACGCTGTGCATTACAGGGAAGACATCCTCCTCCCTCATGTTGGTAACTCTCCTGCAGGCTCATCCTGACATGACCCTCCAGCATGACAATGCCACCAGCCATACTGCTCGTTATGTGTGTGATTTCCTGCAAGACAGGGATGTCAGTGTTCTGCCATGGCTAGCGAAGAGCCCGGATCTCAATCCATATGGAGGCACGTCTGGGACCTGTTGGATCGGAGGATGAGGGCTAAGGCCATTCCCCCAGAAATGTCCGGGAACTTGCAGGTGCCTTGGTGGAAGAGTGGGGTAACATCTCACAGCAAGAACTGGCAAATCTGGTGCAGTCCATGAGGAGGAGATGCACTGCAGTACTTAATGCAACTGGTGGCCACACCAGATACTGACTGTTACTTTTGATTTTGACCCCCCCTTTGTTCAGGGACACATTATTCCATTTCTGTTAGTCACATTTCTGTGGAACTTGTTCAGTTTATGTCTCAGTTATTGAATCTTGTTATGTTCATACAAATATTTACCCATGTTATGTTTGCTGACAACAAATGCAGCTGACAGTGAGAGGATGTTTCTTTTTTTGCTGAGTTTATATATGGTGTCATTTCATGGGCCTCTGAATAACACGGAGTGTTGCTGGCCTTTTACTCAACGCATTCCATCAGCGACAATGCGAATCACTGTATATGGAATACTTATTGGCTTATAGAGCAAAAACTGTTCTGGGTGCCGCAGTAAAAGTATTGTAGGGAATACTCATTAGGGTCTGTGCCTTCAGAAAGTTTTCATACCCCTTGACTTATTACACATTTTGTTGTGTTACAGCCTGAATTCAAAATGGATTACATGTATTTATTTTTCTCACCCACCTACACACAATACCCCATTATGACAAAGTGAAGAAATGTTTTCAGAAATGTTAAAAAATGTATTGAAAATGAAATACAGAAATATCACATTTAAATAAGTATTCACACACCTGAGTCAATACATGTTAGAATAACCTTTGGCAGCGATTACAGCTGTGAGTCTTTCTGGGTAAGTCTCTAAGTCTCTTAAGTGTCCACCGTTCCTGACCTGTTTCTGCTTAGTTTTGGTATTGTGTATTGTTGGTCAGGACGTGAGTTTGGCGTGGGCAGTCTTATGTTTCTGTTTCTATGTATGGGTGGGTACCTAATATCGGTTCTCGAATTAGAGGGCAGGTGTGTTTCACTCCTCTGATTGAGATCCATATTATTAAGGTAGTGTTTTCACATTGTTTGTCGTGCGGTGGTTGTCACCTGTTGTCTGTGTCTATGGTCTGCACCATACGGCTGTTTCGTTCGTTCGTCGTTATTATGTAGTCATTTTCCTGTTCGTTCGTTCTGCGTTACATGTAAGTCCTTACGTTCAGGTTTGTCACCTCCGTTTGTTGTTTTGTTTAGTTTTAAGTGAGTTCGTGTTTAGTCGCTTCCACTTAACTAAATATCATGTCAAATCACAAGTCTGCATTTGTTCGATCCCTGGCTCCTCCTCTTCGAAGATGACAGTGGAAGAGGAAAGCCGTGCTACACTAGAGCTTTTCACACCTGCATTGTACAATATTTACACATTATTCATTTTTAAATTAGTCTAGCTCTGTCAAGTTTGTTCTTTATCATTGCTAGACAGACATTTTAAAGTCTTGCCATAGATTTTCAATCCGATTTAAGTTGAAATTAACTAGGCCACTCAGGAACATTCGATGTTGTCTGGTAAGCAACTCCAGTGTATATTTGCATTTGTTTTAGGTTGTTGTCCCTACTGAAAGGTGGAATTTGTCTTCCAGTGTCAGAAAATGGACAGCAGACTGAACAAGGTTTTCCTCTAGGATTTGTGTGTGGCTTAGCTCTTATTTTTAAAAATTTTTCCACCATGCTTGGAAAATATGAAGAACGGTACTCAGTGATGTGTTGTTGGATTTGCCCCAACATAATGCTTTGTATTCAGAACATAAAGTTGATTTCTTGCCCCATTTTTGTCAATTTTAGCTTATCTCTCG